>NC_045964.1:878490-1052689 GCF_010909765.2 Amblyraja radiata | reverse complement strand
CAGGGGTAATGCCTTAGGGTAACTCTCTCACCTCTTCCCCCCCCCTCCCAGAGTTCCCTACCTGGCTGTGGCCGTGACCTTTGAGAAAATCGAGGGGGAAACAGCTCGGTGAGTCTGACCTTTAACCTCACGTGTGGGGCGGGGGGGGAGGGGTTGAAGGGGGCTTCCATCACAGTGAGGAGTGTGGACGATTGACGTTACAGTTTATACTCTGGCTGCGAGTCTCGTTGCTCGTCACCGAGTCAGACATTAACTGGTGTCAATGACAATTGACCCTCTCTCCCTCTACCTCCCCCTCTCTCTCTCCCCAGGGGGAAGATCGTGGAGACGTTGAGCAACTTCCTGCGCTCGGTCATCATGCTGACCCCGACTGACCTGCTGACCTGTCTGTACCTGGCCCTGAACCGGCTGGCCCCCGCTCACCACGGCCTGGAGCTGGGGGTGGGAGAGGGGCTGCTGCTGCGGGCAGTGGCCCAGGCTACAGGTAACCCTCTTCCTTCAATCCCCCCCAACCCCTCTCTCACCTCCCTCTCACCCCTCCCTCCTCTCACCCCTCCCTCCTCTCACCCCTCTCCCTCTCCTCTCCCCCCCTCTCTCCCCCCCCCTCCTCCCCCCCCCTCTCTCTCCCCCCCCCTCTCTCTCCCCCCCTCTCTCTCCCCCCCTCTCTCTCCCTCCCCCCCCCCTCTCTCCCCCTCCTCTCTCTCTCCCCCCCTCTCTCTCTCCCCCCCTCTCTCTCTCTCCCCTCTCCCTCTCCCATCTGCAGTCAGTATAACTCCCTCTCTGTCTCTCTCCCTGTCTACCCCGTGCGCAGGTCGCCAGGTGGATCGGGTGAAACAGGAGGTGCAGGTGCGGGGAGACTTGGGTCTGGTGGCAGAGTCGAGCCGATCCACTCAGCGGAGGGTCTTCACTCCCCCTCCCCTGTCGGCCTTCACCGTCTACCACCGGCTGATGGACATCGCACAGCTAGTGGGCAGCAGCGTGAGTGGGGGAGAGAGAGAGAGAGACGGGGAGAGTGAGAGAGGCGGGGAGAGAGAGAGAGAGAGAGGCGGGGGGTGAGAGAGACGGGGAGGGAGAGAGAGAGAGACGGGGAGGGAGAGGCGGGGAGAGAGAGAGAGAGAGGCGGGGGAGAGAGAGAGAGAGGCGGGGGGAGAGAGACGGGGAGGGAGAGAGAGGCGGGGAGAGAGAGAGGCGGGGAGAGAAAATGAGAGAGGGCGAGAGAGAGAGGCGGGGAGTGAGAGAAGGGTGAGAGAGAGAGGCGGGGAGTGAGAGACAGGAGAGAGAGACGGGGAGAGAGAACGGGGATGGATGGGGGAGGGAGGGGGTGTCTATCCTCAGGGTGACCCCCCTCTCTTTCTCCGTCCACAGTCCATGACCAAGAAGATGGATGTGATCAAGGGATTGTTGGTGGCCTGTCGGCTCTCCGAGGCTCGATACCTCATCCGGTACATCACTCCTTACCTCCCTCTCCCCCTCCCCTCCCTCACTCCACCTCCCTCTCTCTCTCTCGCCAACCCTCTCTCCATCTCTCTCTCACTCTCTTTCTCTCCCCCAGCTCTTTAGGAGGTAAGTTACGGATCGGTTTGGCTGAACAGTCCGTCCTGTCTGCGCTGGCCCTGGCCGTCTGTCTGACCGACACCAGACATGGTGAGTCTAGACGTGTGTGTGTGTGTGTGTGTGTGTGACTGTGTGTGTGTGTGTCTCTGTGTGTGATTGTGCGTGTGTGTGTGTGTCTCTGTCTGTGTGTGTGTGTGTGTGTGTCTCTGTGCATGTGCGTGTGTGTCTCTGTGTGTGTGTGTCTGTGTGTGTGTGCGCGCGTCTGTGTCTAGGTCTGTGTGTGAGTGGCTGTGTGTGTGCGCGCGTGTCTGTGTGATGTGAGCGTGTGTGTGTGTACCCGTGTGTCCGTGTGTGTGCGTGTCTGTGTGCGTGTGTCTCTGTGTGTGCGTGTGTGTCTCCGTGTGTGTGCGTATGTGTGTGTGTGTGTGCCCGTGTGTGTGTGTCCGTGTATGTGTGTGTGTGTGTGTCCGTGTATGTGTGTGTGTGTGCGTCCGTGTGTATGTGTGTCTCTGTGTGTGTGTGCGCGCATCTGTGAGTGTCTAGGTCTGTGTGTGTGTGAGTGGCTGTGTGTGTGCGCGCGTGTCTGTGTGTGCGCGCGTGTCTGTGATGTGAGCGTGTGTGTGTGCGTGTCCCCGCATGTGTGTGCGTGTGTCTCTGTGTGTGTGTGCGTCCGTGTATGTGTGTGTGTGTGTGTCTGTGTGTGTGAGTGCATGCATGTGTTTATGTGTGTGTGGCCGTGAGTGTGTGTGTGTCCCCATGAGTGTGTACGAGTGTGTGCGTGTCAAGATTCAAGATGGCGGCGCTGCCTTAGCAGCTGCGGCTCGCCTGCAGTCCGTTTGTTTTTTTGGTTTTTTTTGTTTGTTCTTTTGTCCTGTTTTAGTTAATTTTTGGTTTTATTATGTTGTGGATGTGTGTGGGTGGTGGGGGGAGAAACGTGTTTTTGGTCTCTTCCTTCGGGGGGGATGCGACTTCTCTTGTCGTATCCCCCGTCTCTGCCGAGGCCTAATAGTGGAGCTGGTGGCCTCGGAGCTGGGGCAGCGTGCCAGCGGCAGCGGCGACTCGACCTCGGAGCTGTGGCGTTCCGGCAGCGGCGACCCAACCTCGGAAAAACGGCCACGGGCCAGTGGACGACATCGTCGGGAGCTCGCAGGTCACAGGTTGGTGACCTGTTTTTCCGGAGCTCCCGCAACAACAGCTTTGTCCGCTGGACTGGAGGATGGCAGCTTCGGCCACCCCGCCCGTTCGCGGCGCTTGGATTCAGCCGCGGAATTGACTTACCATCACCCGGCGGGGTCACAACATCCAAAGCCTGGATCGCCTCAACGCAGAGGGAGAACAAGGAGAGAAGCGACAAAGACTTTAAGATAATTGCCTCCATCACAGTGAGGAGGTGCCGGGTGAACTCACTGGTGGATGTTAATTTGTGTTTAATGTGTGTTTTTGTCATTTTATTATATGTGTGATTGCAGGCAACAAAATTTCGTTCAGACCGAAAGGTCTGAATGACAATAAAGGATACTTTGACTTTGTCCGTGTGGGTGCGTGCGTGCGTGTGTGGGTGAGTGTTTGTGTGTGTGAGAGGAGGGAGGGGGGAGAGGGGGGTTCGTGTCGGTGATGTGACCCACTGTCTCTCACAGGGAGTGTGGACGGGATGAGCGGGGAGAGACGCAAGGCCTGGATTGATGAGCAAACTCACACCCTCAAACAGACGTACTGGTGAGAGAACTCCCCCCCCCCCCCCCCCCCTCCCTCTCTCTCTCTCCCCCCCTCTTTCTCCCCTCTCTTTCTCCCCTCCCTCCCCCTTCCCCCTCTCTCTCTCACCCTCCCCGTGTGTTACAGTGAGATGCCGGACTTTGGTGTGATCGTTCCCCTGATACTGGAGAAAGGAATCGCTGAGTTACCCCAACACTGTCGCCTCACACCAGGTACAGAGAGAGGGGGGGAGAGAGAGAGGGGGGATGGGGGGGAGGGAGGAAGAGAGGGGAGGGGGGGAGAAAGGGGGACAAGAGGAGAGTGTGATCTGTGTCTACCCCATGCAGGGACCCCCCTGAAGCCGATGCTAGCCCACCCCACGCGGGGAGTGGGGGAGGTGATGAGACGTTTCACTGGGGCCTCCTTCATCTGTGAATACAAGTATGACGGAGAGAGAGCCCAGGTCAGTGTGTACCCCCGTACCCCAACTTCCCCCCCAACCCCGTACCCCCCCCAGCCCCGTACCCCCAACCTCTACCCCAACTTCCCCCCCAACCCCGTACCCCCCCCAACCCCGTACCCCCCAAACCCCATACCCCCCAACCTCTACCCCAACTTCTCCCCCAACCTCAGCCCCTAAACTGTGCCCCACTCTCTCTGCCCCTCTTTCTCCACTACTGTCTCCCCCAGATCCACGTGTTGGAGTCGGGCGACGTTCACATCTACAGTCGCAACCAGGAGAACAACACGACAAAGTACCCCGACATCATCAGCAGGGTCAGCAAGGTGAGGGACACGGGGGGAGAGAGAGGGAGTGAGGGGTGGGGGAGAGAGAGAGAGAGGGGGGGGAGAGATACAGAGAGGGGGGAGGGAGGGGTGGGAGGGAGAGGGAAAGAAGGGGGGAGAGCGGGGGGATGGGAAGAGGGAGAGACACAAAGAGAGAGGGGGAGAGAGAGCGGGGGGATGGGAAGAGGGAGAGGGGGAGAGAGAGCGGGGGGATGGGAAGAGGGAGAGACAGAGAGAGGGGGGGGATTAAGGGCAGGGGATGGAATGTGTGTGGCCACTCTACCCACTCTCTCTACTATCCCAGGTGTGTAAGGCCCACGTTCGCTCCTGTGTGCTGGACACTGAGGCCGTGGCCTGGGACAGAGACAAGAGACGGATTCAACCCTTCCAGGTCCTGACCACCCGCAAGAGGAAGGTGCGTGAGGGGGGGAGAGGGAGGGCTGAGGGGCACAAGTTCTCGGAGCAGAATTAGGCCATACGGCCCATCAAGTCCACTACGCTATTCAATCATGGCTGATCTATCTCTCCCTCCTAACCCCATTCTGCCTTCTCCCCATAAACCCCTGACACCCGTACAAGTCAACAATCTCTCTGCCTTAAAAATATCCGCTGACTTGGCCTCCACCGCCATCTGTGGCAAAGAATTCCACAGATTCACCACCCACAGACTAAAGAAATTCCTCCTCAACTCCTTCCGAAAGGAACATCCTTCAAATCTGAGGCTGTGACCTCTGGTCCTAGACTCTCCCACTACTGGAAACATCCTCTCCACATCCACTCTATCCAAGCCTGTCACTATTCGGTGAAGTTTCATGAGGTCCCCCCTCTCACTGTCTCTCACTGCGCAGTTTTGGTCCCCTAATTTGAGGAAGAACATTCTTGCTATTGAGGGAGTGCAGCGTAGGTTCACCAGGTTAATTCCCGGGATGGCGCAACTGTCATATGCCGAGAGAATGGAGCGGCTGGGCTTGTACACTCTGGAATTTAGAAGGATGGGAGGGGATCTTATTGAAACATAGAAGATTGTTAAGAGTTTGGACACGCTAGAGGCAGGAAACGTGTTCCCGATGTTGCGGAAGTCCAGAACCAGGGGCCACAGTTTAAGAATAAGGGGTAAGCCATTTAGAACGGAGACGAGGAAACACTTTTCCACCCAGAGAGTTATGAATCTGTGGCTATTTAGGACTGGGATGAGGAGAAATTTTTCCACCCAGAGGGTTGTGAATCTGGAGTTCGCTGCCTCAGGGCGGTGGAGGCCGGTTCTCTGGATGTTTTCAAAAGAGAGCTAGATTGGGCTCTTAAAAATAGTGGTCAGGGGATATAGGGAGAAGGCTGGAACGGGGTACTGATTGGGGATGATCAGCCATGATCACATTGAATGGCAGTGCTGGCTTGAAGGGCCGAATGGACTACTCCTGCACCTATTGTCTATTGTCTCTCTCTCTGTCTCTTCTCTCTGTCTGTCTCTATCAATCTGTCTCTCTCTCTCTCTCTCTGTCTCTCTCTGTCTCTCTCTCTCTATTCAGTATTTACAATACTCTCAACCCCACGTGACCAGCGCCCACAGAAGGCCTTCAGAGTCCACAAGGACACCGTGTGTTCCCTCTCCAGGGACACGCGCGCATGGACGTAGGCCCGGAAGAGGGGCAGGCAGCCGACTAGCCTGACCATCGACCGCCCGCTGCCTGGACTCGCGAATGGCCACCTTGGCCAGGTCCAGGAGCAAACTCCCCCCCCGATCGACTCTCCCCACTCTCTGCCTTGTGTCCAAACACAAGAATCGTAGGACTAAAATGCAACCAGAACTTGAGGAACAACCGCTTCAGATATTGGTACAGGGGCAGTATCCTCTCACACTCCATCTAAGCGTGGAATACGGTCTCTTCCTCGCCACAGAAAATACAGGCGGAGGACGAGCCTATGAACCGACTCAAAATTTTATTACACACCAAGGCTCTGTGCAACACTCTCCACCCCAGGTCCCCAATGTAAAGGGGGATAACTCCCTTGTAGAGGGACCCCCATTGGGGACAGCCCCCGCCTTCGGGTGGTAACACCGTCCACCATGGTGTGTCGGGACGGGAAACGAAGGCAAGGAGGTGCAGAATGTGCAGGAGCATTCTGTACAGTGAGCGTCTCTTCGCATCACGAAACAACATGCTAGTCATCTCAGAGAGGCGGCTCAGGTTGTGTTTAGCCGGAGCCCGAGAAATATCCCGGAGCCGAGGCCCGATGAGAAGATCTGACGGAGCGGGTTAAAGCTCAGTCAGAACCACTATAAGCGCGCGCCTCTCCTCGACACCCGCCATGACAGAGTGGGGTCCGGCCACTCCCGCAGCCGCAATATCCCCCTCCCCTCATGGAGCAACACGCTGGCTGAAAACAGCCAAATTCCTCACTCTTAACACATCCCGATAGAAAACTAGGCAAACCCCTTAGGGCGGGTCGACTGATGCTCGCCACCGGGAGCCGCGAGACCCCCCTTAGGCAACGACCCCGACTGAAAAAATACGTGGCCAGAGCGTGCCATCTGGGGGGGTTCTCTATATACATACAGTGGCTTTCAAAAGTATTCATACCCCTTGAACTTTTCCACATTTTGTCACGTTACAACCACACACGTAAATGTATTTTATTGGGATTTTATGTGATAGACCAACACAAAGTGGTGCATAATTGTGAAGTGGAAGGAAAATGATACATGGTTTTCAAATTTTATTTACAAATAAAAAACTGAAAAGTGTGGCGTGCAAAAGTATTCAGCCCCCCTGAGTCAATACTTTGTAGAACCACCTTTCTCTGCAATTACAGCTGCAAGTCTTTTGGGGTATGTCTCTACCAGCTTTGCACATCTAGAGACTGAAATTTTTGCCCATTCTTCTTTGCAAAATAGCTCAAGCTCAGTCAGATTGGATGGAGAGCGTCTGTGAACAGCAAT
Organism: Amblyraja radiata; assembly: GCF_010909765.2. NCBI lineage: Eukaryota > Metazoa > Chordata > Chondrichthyes > Rajiformes > Rajidae > Amblyraja > Amblyraja radiata. The sequence continues at coordinate 1,045,719 of NC_045964.1, read as the reverse complement.
ATTCAAGTCTTGCCAGGGATTCTCAATTGGATTTAGGTCTGGACTTTGACTGGGCCATTCTAACACATGAATATGCTTTGATCTAAACCATTCCATTGTAGCTCTGGCTGTATGTTTAGGGTCGTTGTCCTGCTGGAAGGTGAACCTCCGCCCCAGTCTCAAGTCTTTTGCAGACTCTAACAGGTTTTCTTCCAAGATTGTCCTGTATTTGGCTCCATCCATCTTCCCATCAACTCTGACCAGCTTCCCTGTCCCTGCTGAAGAAAAGCATCCCCACAGCATGATGCTGCCACCACCATGTTTCACAGTGGGGATGTTGTGTTCAGGGTGATGTGCAGTGTTAGTTTTCCGCCACACATAGCGTTTTGCATTTAGGCCAAAAACTTCAATTTTGGTCTCATCTGACCAGAGCACCTTCCTCCACATGTTTGCTGTCCCCCCCACATGGCTTGTGGCAAACTGCAAACAGGACTTCTTATGGCTTTTTTTCAACAATGGCTTTCTGCTCGCCTTCTTCCATAAAGACCCGATTTGTGGAGTGCACGGCTAATAGTTGTCCTGTGGACAGATTCTCCCACCTGAGCTGTGGATCTCTGCAGCTCCTCCAGAGTTACCATGGGCCTCTTGGCTGCTTCTCTGATCAATGCTCTCCTTGCCCGGCCTGTCAGTTTAGGTGGACGGCCATGTCTTGGTAGGTTTGCAGTTGTGCCATACTCATTCCATTTTCGGATGATGGATTGAACAGTGCTCCGTGAGATGTTCAAAGCTTGGGATATTTTTTTAAACCTAACTCTGCTTTAAACTTCTCCACAACTTTATCCCTAACCTGTCTGGTGTGTTCCTTGGGCTTCATGATGCTGTTTGTTCACTAATGTACTCTAACAAACCTTTGAGGCCTTCACAGAACAGCTGTATTTATACTGAGATTTGATTACACACAAGTGGACTCTATTTACTAATTAGGTGACTTCTGAAGGCAATTGGTTGCACTGGATTTTATTTAGGGGTATCGGGGGCTGAATACTTTTGCACGCCACACTTTTCCGTTTTTTATTTGTAAAAAAAATTGAAAACCATGTATCATTTTCCTTCCACTTCACAATTATGCGCCACTTTGTGTTGGTCTATCACATAAAATCCCAATAAAATACATTTACGTTTGTGGTTGTAACGTGACAAAATGTGGAAAAGTTCAAGGGGTATGAATACTTTTGCAAGCCACTGTATACCTCCGCAGAGTCCCAAGACGGAGAGCCGCCACCTGGGTACGCACGCATACCAAGGACTGGCCGCCCTCCTCTAACGGGAGACTCAGGACCGCTGTGGAAACCCAGTGCTTCCTATTTCCCCAAAAGAAATCCACCAGCTTCTTCTGTAAACAGTTACAAATATAGAGGGCGGGACAAGAGTAGCCAGCCAGTACCATAACATGGAGGCCACCAGCTGGTTTATGACCAACACCCAAAGGAAAGAACCCCAAGCAGGCCTGACCAACGCCCCAGCCGGGCAACCACTTTCGTCTCCCACTCCTGCTAGTTTGCCGGCCAAGCATCCTCAGTGGGACTCAGGTACACCCCCCAGATAGAGAAGGTGCGTGGTGCTCCACGCAAACATTGCCATCTCCTCTGGCAGGGAGTCCACCTGCCACTGACCCACTAAATGTCCAGAGCACTTACTCCAGTTAATCCTGGCAGAAGACGCAGCCGAGAAAATCCTCTGGCAGTCACGCATCCTCCGCAGGTCACCAGGATCAGTGAACATAAGGAGTACATCATCGGCATATGCCGAAAGAACCACCTCCACCCCCGGGCCTGTAAGAGCCAGGCCTGTCAACTTCCTCCGAAGAAGACACAGGAACGGCTCCACACAGACCGAGTACAACTGACCCGACATGGGGCACCCCTGACGGACCCCCCTCCCAAAGTGAAAGGGAGCCAACAACGCACCATTAACCTTCACAAGGCACTCCACTGCAGCATACAAGAGGCGGACCCGGGCCACAAAATGCGGTCCAAATCCAAACGCTTGCAACGTCCCGAAGAGGTAATCATGCTCTACCCTATCAAAAGCCTTCTCCTGATCAAGAGACAGAAAGGCAGCTGACTGACCAGTTCCCTGTGCTAGATGAATCATGTCCCTAACCAGGTGGATGTTATCCTGAATGGACCGGCCAGGGACTGTATAGGACTGGTCATGGTCAATCAATTGAGACAGCACGGAGCCCAGGCGATTTGCCATCGCCCGTGCAAAAACTATATACTCTGTACATAGGAGAGAGACCGGGCGCCAGTTCTTCAACAAGCGGAGTTCGCCCTTGGGCAGCAAGACAACAACTGCTCTACGCCACGAGAGAGGCATCTCCCCGGTCGCCAGGCTCTCCCCCCGTCAACCCATCCAGCCCGGGGGACTTACCCCTCCTGAGCTGATGCAATGCACGAGTCAACTCCTCCAATGATAAGGGGCCATCAAGTAGATCGGCCACCTCCCTATCTACAGTCGGTAGACCTTCCCACATGTCCTGCTGAGCCTCCCCGCTGAATCCACCTGCGGAGAACAGGGACCCGTAAAAGGACCTGACCAAGGCACTAGTCCTCTCCGGATCAGTGACAGAGGAGCCATCATCTGCAAGCAGCTCTACGAACTGCTTGTGGGCTCACCACCCTTTCTCCAGAGAGAAAAAGAAAGGCGAAGCTCGATCCAGATCGTGCAGCACGTAAGCGCCTCGAGACCACTCAAATTGAAGGTTCCTCAAGGCTTCCTTCTTCTCCTGAAACACACCCCATTCGCAAGAGTCATCTCCAACCCGACCCAAGCGAGACCCTGCGTCCAGTAGCTCCCTCTCAAACCTCTCGACCGCTGAGTCCCGCCGCCCGGTCGACCCCCAAGTGTATTCCTTACAAAAAAGACGGATGTGAGCTTTCCCCACATCCCACCACTGCCTAAGGGAAGAGAAGCACCTCTGCCTCTCTCCACTTCACCCAAAACCGACTGAATGACTCCCAGAAACACCGATCCTCCAGCAGCCGGTTATTAAAGTGCCAGTACGCAGACCCGGCCCGAGTGCGCGCTGGATTAAAATCCACACGCACCAGAGCACGGCACCAGCTGCATTGAGGCCGCTGAGACATGGGAAACATACGCTCGGGAAATATATATTCGATCACTGCGTGAACCACCGCGAAAAAGCAGTGAATCCCTCTCAGCTTCTTCGCTACAGCAGGGGCACACTGAGTACCAGAACGGTCTCGCACCTCAAGTGTGTAATTAAAATCCCCCCCTCCAAGGAAGACACACTCTCCCCTATCAATAGTGCTCAACAGAGCAGTCACCTCCTGAAGTAGGCAGGCCTGCATTGTGCCGGAGCTGTGGGCATACACGTTAATGAAATGCAACACCACGCCATCTAGGCTCACGGCCAGATGGAGCAAACGTCCTGGCACAACTTCCCGCAACTTCAGGATCTCTGCCTGAAAATCCGGGGCCAACAGAAAGGCCACCCCACTCACATTCGAGCTGAGATGGCCCCCTTCCCACTCCAGTCGCCAGGTGGTTTCATCACTAACAACAGTATGCGTGTCCTGCAGAAAACACACTGCATATTTCCCCTCTCTGAGGACTGATAGATGCTGAAATCTTCAAAAACTCAGTCTACTTCCGTTTATATTAAGTGTGGCAACTAAGAATGTGCAAACACACTAAATTGTGATCCTCACACTCCTCGTAGACTCGAAAACTCTCTCTCTGAGGAACCTCAAAAACTTCCAAACTTCTCAGACTCAGGAAGATCACTATCTTTGTTACCAAGAATAACCTCGAGAGTCTTAATAAATCCTGGCAAATCTGTCCACCCAAACCTCATGGATGACGACTGTTTGAGATACAGCCTTGGAGCCCGGACACTCAGCTACCCCACTCACACCTGGATCAACAACCTCTTCTGCACAACGCTCAAGGTCGTTGTCAGAGTTCGAAGGACTCCAGCTCGCTGACAACTCACGCACCCCACTGCACAAGCCGGCCCCATCACTCTCCCCCTCCTCCGGCATGACACCACCCCCAGGATCAATGCCGAGGGAGGGTCTGAAAGAGGATCACAACCCGAAACAGCCCCGACCTCCACAGCACCCAGAATACCCGCAACACCCAGAGGATCTCCACTTGTTTTTGGACTCTCCCCTACTAACTCAGCTGGTGGGGCAGCAAACCCCACAGCACCTCCACTGGCTCTAATAAGGAGCACAGACTGGAACATTGAAACCCTTGAATCTCCCCCTTCAGGCTGACTCTGCTCATCCCCCATCCCAGGGGACACACACCCAGGGGAGCTAACCTCAACACCCGATGAGATAACTCCCTCGGAGGGCCCCTGAGACGAAGGGACATCCACCGGCCCAGAGGACACAACGCCAGAGGAGTCAACCCCAGCACCAGGTCTTGTGATACCCACAGAAGATCCCAACCTCCGGCCCAGAAGACACCAGTTCGTGACCACCATCCTCATCAGGGGTGGAAGGTCTGGAAATAGGCGTCCCCCTAACTTTGGACCCACGCCCCTGCTCCCTCGCTGAGCTCACACCTTTTTGTCCCACTAGCATGCGGCGGTACGGTGACCTCCATAAAGGAAGGGTCTTCCACCTCCACACTACCCCCAGTCACTTTACCACCCGCACGTTTTACCTTCCCTACCCCTGTGAACCACCTCAGCTCCTTGCTGGGCCACGGCAGGTGCACTCTGGACCTCACTGGAGCTGACAGGTGCCGCTTGGGTGGTCTCAGATCTAGGCAAGTGCCCATCCGCTTGCGTTTGACTCGCTTGGGTGGGCTTCATCGTCTTCCTCTTCCGCTCCCAAAGTTTCTCCCCCCCCTTCACCCTCACCCTGCTCCTTGCCATCAGCCACCACCACAGGTACAGGACGTAGGGGGCGGGGGCCATCGCTGCCCTGAGTCACCAAGGCGGAACTTGCTGCCCCTGATGGGCTATCACTGCCGCCCCGGATCACCGGGGCAGAGCTGGCAGCCCTAGCCTGGTCAGCAGTACTACCCCGCGTCACCGAGGCATGATGAGCCACCCCGGATGGGCCCGCAGTGCATTCCTGGGCCGCTGCGCTAGAACTTCTAGCAGTAATCCCGCGATTATGACACTCCCTACGGAGATGTCCAAACTCACCGCACGCATGACACCGTGCCTTTCCCCAACTCCAACACTCGCATCTGGGGAGACCCTTGTGCTCCACAACGAAGCTCCCCTCAACGCCTTCCTCCTCCCACCTTCATGAAAACCCTCCTTTTGAAGCTCAAGACCCCTTTTACATACAGGTCATTCCCGGGATGCATAAGCCTAAAAAGCTTAGACCGCACCTCCCCAACCATAGACAGGTGTGGAAGAAGTGTTGCATCCCGACTACACGTGGGGCAACTCCACAGGAGAACCGGTCTCACAGTAAACACCCACGGATCCACCTGTATGTGGACCCCCCCCCACTGAGAGCCCCCTCTCCAACGCTAGGGCCACATCCACCCGGGACTCAACCTTTCCTCCTGCAAGCTCGGAAGAGACAATTACATCCCTCTTGCAAAGGTCATGCAAGCCCTTCGCAACTGCTCCCCTGGTCCACAGGGGCCCAGTTTGGACCGAGATCCCGAATATGTCCCAATCCAAGTCAGCATGAGGCTCATCCTCAAATGGCCCCGAACCCGCCACTGAAACCACAGCTGCATAACTCCGATCCTTTGGCCGACCCCCCCCCATCTTGACAGTGGCACAAGACCAGCTCCAGGAAACCCAGCAGCTCAGCTCCAAGCGAGTCTCTCAGAGACAGTCGCAGTCTAAGATAAGCAGCAGAAGCAGAAACCTCCAGCTGACGCAGGGAAAACCCCAAGTTCGTCCACAGCCGAGAGCAGCTTTTGGAAGCTCTTTTACAGCCCTGCCGGAAGCAAAAGTACCTTCTTCACATTAAGCCAGGCGGCAGCAACACTGTGCAAAATGGTGTTGGGGCAGATAATCAGTGCTAGAATCGTCAGACACCCAACTCTTGCCTACCTTCGATCTCCAGGCACTCTTGGCAATCCGCCAGCCACGGCCACACCCACAGCGGTGCAGAAAAACTCAGGAATTTCACACTAATGGAGGAATCCTTAAACAAAGGAAAGTTTCAGCAGTCCAACGATAAGTTAAACTATGAAGCCTCACTGCCTCTGTTCCTCCTCCATCGACAAGATCCTTGAAAGGCTGCTTCAAAACTTTTCAGCCACCGGAGCTGAGAAACACACAGCCTCTGTCTCTGTCTCTCTCTCTCTCTCTCTCTATCTCTCTCTCTCTCACTCTGTCTCTCTACCCCGTGTCCATGCTGTGTGCCTCTCGCTCTGGTCTCTCTCTCTCTCTCTCTGCCTCTCTATCTCTCTCTCTCTCACTCTGTCTCTCTACCCCATGTTCATGCTGTGTGCCTCTCGCTCTGTCTCCAGGATGTTGATGCTGCTGACATCACGGTGCAGGTCTGCGTTTATGCCTTTGATCTGCTCTACCTCAACGGAGAGGTAAGGACCCACCCTCTCTCTCCCCCTCTACCTTCCCCCCCCCTCTCCCTCTCCACCCTCCCCCACTCCCTATACCCTCTCTCTCCCCGCTCTCCCTCCACTCTCTCCCCCTCTACCTCCCTCCCTCTCTCCACCCTCCCCCCCCACTCCCTGTCCCCTCTCTCTCCCTCCACTCTCTCCCTCCCCCGCTCCCCCCCCTTTCTCTCTCTCTCCCCCTCCCTCTCCCCTACATAGAAACATAGAAAATAGGTGCAGGAGAAGGCCATTCGGCCCTTCGAGCCAGCATCACCATTCATTGTGATCATGGCTGATCGTCCCCAATCAATAACCCGTGCCTGCCTTCTCCCCATATCCCTTGACTCCACTAGCCCCTAGAGCTCTATCTAACTCTCTCTTAAATCCATCCAGTGATTTGGCCTCCACTGCCCTCTGTGGCAGGGAATTCCACAAATTCACAACTCTCTGGGTGAAAACTTTTTTTTTCTCACCTCAATCTTAAATAGCCTCCCCTCTCTCCCCCTCTCCCTCCTCTATTTCCCCCCTTTCTCCCCTTCTCTCTCTCTCTCTCTCTCCCCTCTCTCTCTCACCTCTCTCTCCCGTCTCTCTCCCCTGTCTCTCTCCCCTCACTCTCTCCCCTCACTCTCTCCCCCTCACTCACTCTCTCCCCTCATCCTCTCACTCTCTCACTCACTCACTCTCTCCCCTCTCTCTCCCCCTCACTCACTCTCTCCCCTCACTCTCTCTCCTTTCCCTCACTCTCTCCTCACACTCTCTCTCCCCCTCACTCACTCTCTCCCCTCATCCTCTCACTCTCTCTCACTCACTCACTCCCCTCTCACTCACTCACTCCTCTCACTCTCTCTCCCCTCTCTCACTCACTCACTCCCCTCTTCCTCACTCTCTCACTCCCCCTCACTCACTCTCTCTCCCCTCTCTCACTCTCTCCCCTCACTCTCTCACTCCCCCTCTCTCCCTCACTCACTCTCTCCCCTCACTCACTCTCTCTCTCCCCCAGTCCCTGGTGAAGGAGCCTTTCTCCAGACGCCGCCAGTTATTGCGAGAGTCGTTTGAGGAGATTGAGGGAGAGTTTGTATTTGCCGAGTCGATGATCGGGAATAACACCGAGGATATCGCTGAGTTCCTCGAACAATCCATCAAAGGTGAGTGTGGGTGGGCACGGACTGGGTGGGCCGAAGGGCCTGTTTGCCCACTGTATCTCGAGACTAGACTACTCCCGTCTCTCTCGCTCTGTCTCCCCAGACTCATGTGAGGGTCTCATGGTGAAGACTTTGGACGTTGATGCAACCTATGAGATCGCCAAACGTTCCCACAACTGGCTGAAGGTAGGTGGTCGATGGGCCGAATGGCTCCCACACTCTCCCTCCCCCTCCCTCTCGCAGCGCCATTCAATGTGATCATGGCTGATCATCCCCAATCAGTACCCCGTTCCTGCCTTCTCCCCATATCCCCTGACTCCGCTATTTTTAAGAGCCCTATCTAGCTCTCTCTTGAAAGCATCCAGAGAACCCGCTTCCACCGCCCTCTGAGGCAGAGAATTCCACAGACTCACCACTCTCTATGAGAAAAAGTGTTTTCTCGTCTCCGTTCCAAATGGCTTACTCCTTATTCTTAAACTGTGGTCCCTGGTTCTGGACTCCCCCAACATCGGGAACATGTTTCCTGCCTCTACTGTGTCCAAGCCCTTAACAATCTTATTATATGTTTCAATGAGATCGCCTCTCATCCTTCTAAACTCCTGAGTGTACATGCCCAGCCGCCTCATTCTCTCAGCATATGACAGTCCCGCCATCCCTGGAATTAACCTTGTAAACCTACGCTGCACTCCCTCAATAGCAAGAATGTCCTTCCTCAAATTAGGGGACCAAAACTGCACCCAATACTCCAGGTGCGGTCTCACTAGGGCTCTGTACAACTGCAGAAGGACCTCTTTGCTCCTATAATCGATTCCTCTTATTATAAAGGCCAACATTCGCTTTCTTCACTGCCTGCTGTACCAGCATGCTTACTTTCATATACTGATGAACAAGGATCCCTAGATCCCGTTGTACTTCCCCTTTTTCCAACTTGACGCCATTTAGATAGTAATCTGCTTTCCTGTTTTTGCTACCAAAGTGGATAACCTGCTATTTACCCGCATTAAACTTCATCTGCCATGCATCTGCCCACTCCCCCAACCTGTCCAAGTCAACCTACATTCTCATAGCATCCTCCTCATATTTCACACTGCCACCCAGCTTTGTGTTATCCACAAATTTGCTAATACTACTTTGAATCCCTTCATCCAAATCATTGATGTATATTGTGAATAGCTGCGGTCCCAGCATCGAGCCTTGTGGTACCCCACTAGTCACTGCCTGCCATTCTAAAAGGGATCCGTTAATCCCTACTCTTTGTTTCCTGTCTGCCAACCACTTCTCTATCCGTCAGCACACTAACCCCAATACCATGTGCCCTAATTTTGCCCACTTATCTCCTATGTGGGACCTGATTCAATTCAATTCAATTCAACTTTAATGTCATTGCACAAATACTGAGTATGGGTACAACGAAATGCAGTTTTGCGTCAGTCCGTAGTAGTGCAATATAGAAATTTAAAAAAAAAGAGGATACAGAATAATAAAAAATACAGAATAATTAAACAATGGGGACGGAGGGACCGGAGGAATCTATCGGCGGGACTCCGAGTTCAGCAATGCGACGGTATGATTGTAGAAGCTGTTCCTCATCCTACTGGTACGAGACCTGAGGCTCCTGTACCGCCTCCCTGATGGGAGGAGGGCAAACAGTCCATGGTTGGGATGGGAGGGGTCTTTAATGATCTTCCCAGCTCGTTTCAGACACCGTTTTCGGTGGAGGGCATCCATGGCAGGGAGCGGGGCACCGATGATGTGCTGTGCGGTTTTCACCACCCGTTGTAGTGCCTTCCTGTCCGCAGCAGTGCAGCTGCTGTACCATACCGTGAAGCAGGCGGTCAGGATGCTCTCGATGGTACACCGGTAGAAGTTGGTCAGGATCTGGGGGGACAGGTGGGCTTTCTTGAGCCTCCTCAGGAAGTAAAGGCGCTGCTGTGCCTTTTTGATCAGCTTGGAGGTGTTGAGGGACCAGGACAAATCCTCGTGATCAAATGCTTTCTGAAGGTCCAGGTACTTTCAACATCCACTGACTCTCCCTTGTCCATTTTCCTAGTTACATCTTCAAATAATTCCAGAAGATTAGTCAAACACTAGACTAAGTGGGACCCGTTGGGTCCCAGCATCACACGGGAGGGCTGGTTACCCAACGCAATATTCCACCTCCACCAATTCCAGTATTGCTGGCCAGTGGGGGGGCTTTCTGTTGCGCTAGTTCGTACTATTTGTTGATCATACACTCCCTCCACCTCACACAGACACTCTCATACAGACTCTCTCACACACACACACACCCGCCACCTCACACAGACACTCACACACACACACACACTCATTCACACACACACACACAGACTCATTCACATACAGACTCATTCACACACACACAGACTCATTCACACACACACACACACACTCATTCATTCACACACACTCACCCAATACTAAAATTCCAAGTAACTTCAGAACGTGTTGAATACACAGTGTGGAAAACGAATGTTTAAAGCCTCCTGCAGAGGCTGCTGCTGCTGAAGCAAAAAGTGCTTTAAATAACATCCAACAAACACATTCACCATAGACAGAGCAGTCAGCTCTCTTGAATTATTGAATGGCGCCATCATGAGGTCACCCTATAACCATATAACAATTACAGCACGGAAACAGGCCATCTCGGCCCTACAAGTCCGTGCCGAACAACTTTTTTCCCTTAGTCCCACCTGCCTGCACTCATACCATAACCCTCCATTCCCTTCTCATCCATATGCCTATCCAATTTATTTTTAAATGATACCAACGAACCTGCCTCCACCACTTCCACTGGAAGCTCATTCCACACCGCTACCACTCTCTGAGTAAAGAAGTTCCCCCTCATGTTACCCCTAAACTTCTGTCCCTTAATTCTGAAGTCATGTCCTCTTGTTTGAATCTTCCCTATTCTCAAAGGGAAAAGCTGGTCCACATCAACTCTGTCTATCCCTCTCATCATTTTAAAGACCTCTATCAAGTCCCCCCTTAACCTTCTGCGCTCCAGAGAATAAAGACCTAACTTATTCAACCGTAACTTAGTTGTTGAAACCCAGGCAACATTCTAGTAAATCTCCTCTGTACTCTCTCTATTTTGTTGACATCCTTCCTATAATTGGGCGACCAAAATTGTACACCATACTCCAGAATTGGCCTCACCAATGCCTTGTACAATTTTAACATTACATCCCAGCTTCTATACTCAATGCTCTGATTTATAAAGGCTAGCATACCAAAAGCTTTCTTTACCACCCTATCTATATGAGATTCCACCTTCAAGGAACTATGCACAGTTATTCCCAGATCCCTCTGTTCAATTGTATTCTTCAATTCCCTACCATTTACCATGTACGTCCTATTTTGATTTGTCCTGCCAAGGTGTAGCACCTCACATTTATCAGCATTAAACTCCATCTGCCATCTTTCAGCCCATTCTTCCAAATGGCCTAAATCACTCTGTAGACTTTGGAAATCCTCTTCATTATCCACAACACCCCCTATCTTGGTATCATCTACATACTTACTAATCCAATTTACCACACCTTCATCCAGATCATTGATGTACATGACAAACAACAAAGGACCCAACACAGATCCCTGAGGCACCCCACTAGTTACCTGCCTCCAACCTGACAAACAGCAATCCACCATTACCCTCTGGCGTCTCCCATTCAGCCATTGTTGAATCCATCTTGCTACTCCTGCATTTATACCCAACAGTTGAACCTTCTTAACCAACCTTCCATGAGGAACCTTGTCAAAGGCCTTACTAAAGTCCATATAGACAACATCCACTGCTTTACCCTCGTCAATTTCCCTAGTAACCTCTTCAAAAAATTCAAGAAGATTAGTCAAACATGACCTTCCAGGCACAAATCCATGCTGACTGTTCCTAATCAGACCCTGTTTATCCAGATGCTTATATATATTATCTCTAAGTATCTTTTCCATTAATTTGCCCACCACTGAAGTCAAACTAACAGGTCTATAATTGCTAGGTTTACTCTTAGGGACGACAGATGGCACAATGGGCTAAGTGTTCGGCTGGCAACCGGAAGGTAGCTGGTTCGAATCCCGCTTGGAGTGCATACTGTCGTTGTGTCCTTGGGCAAGACACTTCACCCACCTTTGCCTGTGTGTGTCCTTGGGCAAGACACTTCACCCACCTTTGCCTGTGTGTGTGGATGTAATTATGTGAAGCACTTTGGGGTCAATGCAAGTTGACTAAAAATGTGCTATATAAATAAAGAAATTTAATTTAGAACCCTTTTTAAACAATGGAACAACATGCGCAGTACGCCAATCCTCGGGGACTATTCCCGTTTCTAATGACATTTGAAATATTTCTGTCATAGCCCCGGCTATTTCTACACTAACTTCCCTCAATGTCCTAGGGAATATCCTGTTAGGACCTGGAGACTTATCCACTTTTATATTTTTCAAAAGTGTCAGTACTTCTTTTACTTTGAAACTCATAGTATCCATAGCTACTCTACTAGTTTCCCTTACCTCACATAATTACTACTAGTTTCCCTTACCTTACCCTCTCGCTTCTTGCCGCTAACCGGAAATGACGTCATCTGCGTCATCTTGCAACTAAGCGAAAATCACAGAATGAGCGCCAATTTTGAAATTAAACACAGTCCTAATCTAATAAAATGTTTACATGCTTTATCCATCTGAAAACTGTTGCATACAAGCCCTTTAAAAGCCAAGCCAATTGGACAAAAACACTTTGCAAGCCAACAACACATTTGCTGAAATCCCTTTAAAAAGCCAACCTAATTGGGCAAACACTTTGCAAACAACAAACACATTTGCTGAAAACCACAACCGTGGAGTGGACGTGCGTTCAGTGTTATTCGCAGCTCAGAGAGCCGTGACCCTCTCGCTTTCTCCGTCTGGCAGAGACTGAGTGAGCCACGACACTTCCGGGTTTTATAGCCCCTCCCCCCTGCTGCCAGCGGGAACAGCAGAGAGAATGGCAATTTTAAAAAAACATTAATATCTGATTTTTCATCGATGGGAAAAATCCTCCGCTCCAGTCCGGCGGAGGGGGGCTCTGAGCGAGGTGGCCAAAAATGACGGCCGTAAGTGGCGGCGTTCTCTCGGAAATCACATCGCAGTGTCAAAAGCGGTCAAGATCTTTTAGTAATATATATAGATGATATCCCCTTCGTAAATCCATGCTGACTCGGACCGATCCTGTTACTGCTATCCAAATGTTCGGCTATCTCATCTTTTATAATTAACTCCAGCATCTTCCCCACCACCGATGTCAGGCTAACTGGTCTATAATTCCCTGTTTTCTCTCTCCCGCCTTTCTTAAAAAGTGGGATAACATGAGCTACCCTCCAATTCACAGGAACTGATCCTGAGTCTTTAGAACATTGGAAAATTATCACCAATGCATCCACAATTTCTAGAGCCACTTCCTTAAGTACCCGGGGATGCAGACCATCAGGCCCTGGGGATTTATCAGCCTTCAGTCCCATCAGTCTATCCAACACCATTTCCAGCCTAATGTGGATTTCCTTCAGTTCCTCCGTCACCCCAGATCCTCTGGCCACAAGTACATCAGGAAGATTGTTTGTGTCCCCCTTAATGAAGATGGATCCAAAGTACTTGTTCAACTCATCTGCCATTTCCTTGTTCCCCATAATAAATTCACCTTTTTCGGTCTTCAAGGGTCCAACTTTGGTTTTAACTAATTTTTTCTGCTTCACATACCTAAAGAAGCTTTTACTTTCCTGCTTTATATTCTTGGCTAGCGTACCCTCGTACCTCATCTTTTCTCCCCGTTATGTCTTTTTGGTTATCTTCTGTTGTTCTTTAAACATGACCCAATCCTCTTGCTTCCCGCTCATCTTTGCTACGTTGAACTTCTTCGCTTTAATTTTTATATTGTCCCTGACGTCCCTTGTCAGCCATGGTCGTCCCTTTCTCCCCTTGGAATCTTTCTTCCTCCTAGGAATGAACTGGTCCTGCACCTTCTGTATTATTCCTAGAAATACCCGCCATTGTTGTTCCTCTATCACCCCTGCTAGTGTATCTTTCCAGTCAACTTTGGCCAGCTCCTCCCTCATGGCCCCATAGTCCCCTTTATTCAACTGCAACACTGACACCTCCGATCTACCCGTCTCCCTCTCCAATTGTAGATTAAACCTGACCATATTATGGTCACTGCCTCCTAATGGCTAATTAACCTCAAGGTCCTTTATCAAATCCGGTTCATTACATATGATGCTGCCTGACCCGCTGAGTTACTCCAGTACTCCAGTTGACTTTTTTTAGTAAAACAGCACCTGCAGTTCTTTGTTTCAACTCGCTCTCTCCCTCTATCTGTCTATCCCCCTCTCTGTCTGTCTCTCTCTCTGTCTCTCTCTATCTCTCTCCGTCTCCCTATCTCTCTCTTTCTGTCTCTGTCTCTGTCTGTCTGTCTCTCTCTCACTCTCTCTCTCTCTGTCTCTGTGTGTGTCTGTTCTGTAACTGTGGCTCTCCAACTGATGCTCTGTCTCTCTCTCTCTCTGTGTCTCTCCGGCAGCTGAAGAAGGACTACCTGGATGGAGTGGGGGATTCACTGGACCTGGTGGTTATTGGAGGATATCACGGGCGGGGGAAGAGAACGGGCGTCTATGGGGGATTCCTGCTGGCTTGTTACCACCCCGACCTCGAGGAGTTCCACACCGTGTGTAAGGTACGGGGAGAGAGGGAGAGGCTGGCTGAGAGAGAGACGGAGAGAGAAAGACGGGGAGAGAGAGAGGGAGACGGGGAGAGAGAGACGGAAAGAGAGAGAGACGGGGAGAGGGGGAGAGAAAGTCGAGGAGAGAGAGACGGGGAGAGAGACGGGGAGAGAGAGACGGGGAGAGAGACGGGGAGAGAGAGAGAGATGGGGGGAGAGAGTCTATCGATGCTCCTTAACGTGGACTCCCCTGATCTCTCTCTGTCCACAGATTGGGACCGGATTCAAAGACGAGGAACTCGAACAACATGCCAACTTCTTGAAGGTAACGTCCTCACCCCACCCCCCCCCCCCCCCCTCTCTCCCTCTCTCTCCCTCTGTCACTCTCCCCCTGATTCTCTGTGTCTCCCCCAGGCCCATGTGTTAGAATCCCCGCGACCATATTACTGCTGGGACAGTTCGGCGGAGCCGGATGTGTGGTTTGATGCAGTTCAGGTGTGGGAGGTGAAGTGTGCCGATCTCTCTGTGTCCCCCATCTACAAAGCGGCTCTAGGGATGGTGAGTAACGGGGAGAGGGGGGAGGGCGAGGGGAGGGAGGGCGGCAGGGAGTGTTGTGCAGATGTAGAGGGGGGTAAAGGTTGGGGGTACGCTGGGAGGGACACACACGTTGAGGGGAGGGGGGAGCGGGAGAGGAGGGGGGGAATTTAGGGGGCACACTAACTCTCTCTTTAACCCACACACAGGTGGAGGAGGGGAGGGGGATCTCTCTCCGTTTCCCTCGGTTCCTGAGGGTCCGTGAGGACAAACAGCCGGAAGAGGCAACGTCCAGCTCGCAGGTAGTGACAGGGGGAGGGGGAGAGGGAGGTGAGGGGGAGAGGGAGAGGGAGTGGAGGGGGGAGAGGGAGGTGAGAGGGAGAGGGAGGGGGAGGGGGAGGGGATAGATGGCGTAGGGGAGGGGATGGGAGAGGTGGGTGTGGTGTGGGAGGGGAAAAGGGGATGTGACCCATGGTCTCATGTACACTCTCCCCTCTATTTCCCGTCTCTCCTCTCTCACTCTCTCTCTCTCTCTCTCCTCTCTCTTTCTCCCCCCTCTCTCTCTCTCTCTCTCTCTCTCTTCTCTCTCCTCTCCTTTCTCCGCCCCCCACCCCCCTTCTCTCTCTCCCAGATTGCCGACCTCTATCAGAAGCAACAACAGATTCAGAACCAGCAGGTCCCGGTGTTGAGAGACGACTCGGACTGAGGAGAAAGAGTGGGAGGGGTAGAGAGGGAGGGGGACGGGGAGGGGTTACAGGAGACTCCAGCCCCTCTCCCCGACACTGAGAGAGGGAGAAAAGGGGAGAGAGAGAGAGTGGGAGGGGGGAGAGAGGGTCGGAGGGGGAGAGAGAGAGAAGGGGAGGGGAAGAGAGAAGGGGGAGAGAGGGTGGGAAGGGGAAGAGAGAAGGGGTGGGAGGTGGGGTAACAGGCGTCTCTAGCCCTCTGGGGAGGGGGAGAGGGTAACAGGGTCTCAAGTCTCTTTTGGTATGTGTCGCTGTGTTTTAGGCGCAACAATAAAATATAATCTTTGTAAACATCCGCGATGTCCCGTCTCTGGTTTATAACTCCTGCTAGGCTGTGGGCCGAGGAGCTTTTTTGTGCTGTTTCGTGACCCAACTCATGGAACTACATGAAATTTTCACATATTGTGTAAAAATATTATATAAATCATCCCTGAAACTCGTCAAGAACAAAACTTGCACATTTTTTATTAAATTAGAGAAAAACTGAAAATGTTGGGGTATTTTTAGTCCAATCAAAGCACGTTTGACATTGAGTTGTATTCCAGTTGGCCAATCACGTGCTTTGGTTCAGGCTAGCTAGGCAGGGAGCACACAACATGGCTGAGGGCTTCACTGATGCCTGTTTTACTGGAGATTCCCATGAAGGTTCTTTGTTGTTCTGTGGAATACATGTCATGGAAACTTACAGCAGGGTAATTGAATTTAGTGAGAAAAGCATTAAGAAGGCTGAAGAATGTGCTGCTAAGTGGATAGAAATGGAAGAAAGCCTTGAAAGCAAAGTCCCTGCTGAGATGCTGCAGTCAATCTTTGTGAATCAGCTGGAACTGAAAGGTAAGATCTAAAATCTGAATTTATGAAAATGAATCTGTATGGACTTTCATTTAATTGCACCCTTTATAATGTGAAAAAATGAGATGTGGAGGCTGTACATTCACTCATTCATTCATTCATGGCATGCTCGTGAATGACGGTGTGACAGTCCACCCACACATCCACACACATCCATCCGTACGCACACTTCCATGCATGCAAACACACATACATGCACACATAAATCCGCACACACACATCCATTCGCACGCTGACATACATTTACACATCCAGGCACACACATACATCCACACATACATACATCCATTCACACATACATCCATCCACTGAAACATCCACACTTACATCCACATATCCACAGATAAACGTTTGACAGGTATACACAGACACACACACAAACTAGTGTTGCATTGTTTGAGTATCTGTAGTTTATGTGTGTGGCTGTGCATTACCAGCACACCATTATCATAAGTAATTCACTCATTGTTTAAATAATTTGACCAAATAAACAGTGAAACAATCGACATTCAAATAAGTTCCACAAATTCACAACTCTCTGGGTGAAAAAGTTTTTTCTCACCTCAGTCTTAAAAGGCCTCTCCTTGATTCTAAGACTGTGGCCCCTGGCTTCTGGACTCGCCCCACATTGGGAACATTTTTCCTGCATCTAGCTTGTCCAGTCCTTTTATAATTTTATATGTTTCTATAAGACCCCCCCCCCCCTCATCCTTCTAAACTCCAGTGAATACAAGCCTAATCTTTTCAATCTTTCCTCATATGACAGTCCCACCATCCCAGGGATCAATCTCGTGAACCTACGCTGCACTGCCTCAATCACAAGGATGTTCTTCCTCAAATTAGGAGAGCAAAACTGTACACAATACTCCAGATGTGGTCTCACCAGAGCCCTATACAACTGCAGAAGAACCTCTTTACTCCTATACTGAAACCTCTTGTTATGAAGGCCAACATTCCATTAGCTTTCTTCACTGCCTGCTGTACCTGTAAGCCAACTTTCAGTGACTGGTGTACAAGGACACCCAGGTCTCGCTGTACCTCCCCCTTACCTAACCTAACCCCATTGAAATAAGAATCTGCCCCCTTGTTTTTGCCGCCAAAGTGGATAACCTCACATTTATCTATATTATACTGCATCTGCCACGCATCTGCCCACTCACTCAACCTGTCCAGGTCACCCTGCAACCTTCGAACATCCTCTTCACAGTTCACACTGCCACCCAGCTTTGTGTCATCCGCAAACTTGCTAGTGTTGCTCCTAATTCCCTCTTCCAAATCATTAATATATATGGTAAACAGTTGCGGCCACAACACCGAGCCTTGCGGCACTCCACTGGCCACTGCCTGCCATTCTGAAAAGGACCCGTTCACTCCTACTCTTTGCTTCCGGTCTTCCAACCAATTTTCTATCCATGTCAACACCCTACCCCCAATACCATGCGCTCTAATTTTAGTCACCAGTCTCCCGTGCAGGACCTTATCAAAGGCTTTCTGAAAGTAGATATACTACATCCACTGGCTCCCCTTCATCCATTTTACTTGTCACATCCTCAAAAAATTCCAGATTAGTCAAGCATGATTTTCCTTTCATAAATCCATGTTGACTTGGACTAATCCTTTTACTGCTATCCAAATGCCCCATTATTACCTCTTTAATAATTGACTCCAGCATCTTTCCCACCACCGGTCACGCTAACTGGTCTGTAATTCCCTGTTTTCTCTCTTGCTCCTTTCTTGAAAAGTGGGATAACATTAGCTATCCTCCAATCCACAGGAACTGATCCTGAATCTATTGAACATTGGACAATGATCACCAATGCGTCCACTATTTCTAGAGCCACCTCCCTGAGGACCCTGGGATGCAGACCATCAGGTCCAGGGGATTTATCATCCTTCAGTCCCATTAGACTACCCAATACTATTTCTCGCCTAATGAAAATTTATTTCAGTTCCTCCCTAGATCCTCTGTCCTCCAGTACATCTGGGAGATTGTTTGTGTCTTCCTTAGTGAAGACAGATCCGAAGTACCTATTCGACTCTTCTGCCATTTCCTTGTTGCCCATAATAATTTCACCCATGTCTGCCTTCAAGGGACCCACATTTCACTTTGCTACTCTTTTTCCCTTAACTTATCTAAAGAAGCTTTTACTGTCCTTCTTTATATTCCTGGCCAGCTTCACCTCGTACTTCATCTTTTCGGCTCGTATTGCCCGTTTTGTTTCCTTCTGCTGTCCTATGAAAGTTTCCCAATCCTCTGGCTTCCGGCTACTCTTTGCTGTGTTATACATCTTTTCTTTTAGTTTTATTCTATCCCTAACTTCAGCCACGGTTGCCTCCTACTCCCCTTAGAATCTTTCTTCCTTTTTGGAATGAAATGATCCTACGTCTTCCGGATTATGCCCAGAAATTCCTGCCATTGCTGTTCCACCGTCATTCCTGCTAGGATCCCTTTCCAGTCTACCTTGGCCAGCTCCCCTCTCATGCCTTCATAGTCCCCTTTATTCAACTGCATCACTGCCACTT
Organism: Amblyraja radiata; assembly: GCF_010909765.2. Lineage (NCBI taxonomy): Eukaryota > Metazoa > Chordata > Chondrichthyes > Rajiformes > Rajidae > Amblyraja > Amblyraja radiata. The sequence goes on along the minus strand of NC_045964.1, from coordinate 1,026,679 downwards.
CTGATTTAACGTTCTCCTTCTTAAATTGCAGATTAAAACTAATCATATTATGATCACTACCTCCAAACGGTTCCTTTACCTCTAGTTCTCTTATCATATAACCATATAGAACCATATAACAATTACAGCACGCAAACAGGCCATCTCGGCCCTACAAGTCCGTGCCAAACAATTATTTTCCCCTAGTCCCATCTACCTGCACTCCGACCATAACCCTCCATTCCTTTCCCATCCATATACCTATCCAATTTATTTTTAAATGATAAAATCGAACCTGCCTCCACCACTTCCACTGGAAGCTCATTCCACACAGCTACCACTCTGAGTAAAGAAGTTCCCCCTCATGTTACCTCTAAACTTCTGTCCCTTAATTCTGAAGTCATGTCCTCTTGTGTGAATCTTCCCTACTCTCAATGGGAAAAGCTTGTCCACGTCAACTCTGTCTATCCCTTTCATCATTTTAAAGACCTCTAACCTTCTGCGCTCCAAAGAATAAAGACCTAACTTATTCAACCTTTCTCTGTAACTTAGTTGCTGAAACCCAGGCAACATTCTAGTAAATCTCCTCTGTACTCTCTATTTTGTTGACATCCTTCCTATAATTGGGCGACCAAAATTGTACACCATACTCCAGAATTGGTCTCACCGATGCCTTGTACAATTTTAACATTACATCCCAACTTCTATACTCAATGCTCTGATTTATAAAGGCTAGCATACCAAAAGCTTTCTTTACCACCCTATCCACATGAGATTCCACCTTCAGGGAACTATGCACAGTTATTCCTAGATCACTCTGTTCAACTGCATTCCTCAATTCGCTACCATTTACTATGTACGTCCTATTTTGATTTGTCCTGCCAAGATGTAGCACCTCACACTTATCAGCATTAAACTCCATCTGCCATCTTTCAGCCCATTCTTCCAAATGGCCTAAATCTCTCTGTAGACTTTGGAAATCTACTTCATTATCCACAGTACAACCTATCTTAGTATCATCTGCATACTTACTAATCCAATTTACCACACCTTCATCCAGATCATTGATGTACATGACAAACAACAGTGGACCCAACACAGATCCCTGAGGCACCCCACTAGTCACCTGCCTCCAAGCTGACAAACAGCCATCCACCATTACTCTCTGGCGTCTCCCATTCAGCCACTGTTGAATCCATCTTGCTACTCCTGCATTTATACCCAACAATTGAACCTTCTTAACCAACCTTCCATGAGGAACCTTGTCAACGGCCTTACTAAAGTCCATATAGACAACATCCACTGCTTTACCCTCATCAATTTCCCTAGTAACCTCTTCAAAAAATTCAAGAAGATTAGTCAAACATGACCTTCCAGGCACAAATCCATGTTGACTGTTCCTAATCAGACCCTGTTTATCCAGAGCTTATATATATTATCTCTTAGTATCTTTTCCATTAATTTGCCCACCACTGAAGTCTAACTGACAGGTCTATAATTGCTAGGTTTACTCTTAGAACCCTTTTTAAACAATGGAACAACATGCGCAGTACGCCAATCCTCGGGCACTATTCCCGTTTCTAATGACATTTGAAATATTTCTGTCATAGCCCCTGCTATTTCTACACTAACTTCCCTCAATGTCCTAGGGAATATTCTGTCAGGACCTGGAGACTTATCCACTTTTATATTTTTCAAAAGTGTCAGTACTTCTTTTTCTTTGAATCTCATAGTATCCATAGCTACTCTACTTGTTTCCCTTATCTCACATAATTCAATATCCTTCTCCTTGGTGAATACCGAAGAAAAGAAATTGTTCAATATCTCCCCCATCTCTTTTGGCTCTGCAGATAGCTGTCCACTCTGACTCTCTAATGGACCAATTTTATCCCTCGTTATCCTTTTGCTATTAATATAGCTGTAGAAACCCTTTGGATTTACTTTCACCTTACTTGCCAAAGCAACCTCATATCTTCTTTTAGCTTTTCTAATTTCTTTCTTAAGATTCTTCTTACATTCTTTATACTCCTCTAGCACCTCATTCACTCCATGCTGCCTATAATTATTGTAGATCTCTCTCTTTTTCCGAACCGTGTCCAATTTCCCTTGAAAACCATGGCTCTTTCCAAGTTTTACTATTTCCTTTCAACCGAACAGGGACATAAAGATTCTGTACTCTTAAAATTTCCCCTTTAAATGTCCTCCATTTCTCTTTTACATCCTTCCCATAAAACAAAATATCCCAATTCACTCCTTTTAAATCCTTTCGCATCTCATCAAAGTTAGCCTTTCTCCAATCAATAATCTCAACCCTAGGACCAGTTCTGACCCTCTCCATAATTATATTGAAACTAATGGTATTGTGATCACTGGACCCGAAGTGCTCCCCAACGCATACCTCCGCCACCTGACCTGTCTTGTTTCCTAACAGGAGGTCCAGCACTGCCCCTTCTCTAGTAGGTACCTGGTTCATTGGACAACATTAAATCCAGAATTGCCTTTTCTCTGGTTGGCTCCATTACAAGCTGCTCTAAGAATCCATCTCGGAGGCATTCTTTCTTGGGGTCTTGAACCAACCTGATTTTCCCAGTCTACCTGCATATTGAAATCCCCCATCACCACAGTGGCATTACCTTTGTTACATGACAGTTTTAACTCCTGCTGCAACTTACACCCTACATCCGGGCTACTATTTGGGGGTCTGTAGATAACACCAATTAGTGTCTTCTTGCCTTTACAATTCCTCAGTTCAATCCACAGTGACTCTACCTCGTCAGTCCCTATGTCTCCCCTCGCAAGGGACTGAATTCCATCCCTCACCAGCTGAGCTACCCCCCCTCCTCTGCCCACCTGCTTGTCCTTTCTATAGGATGTATAACCCTGAATATTAAGTTCCCAGGCCTGATCCTCCTGCAGCCACGTCTCAGTAATCCCCACAATGTCATATCTACCAACCTCTAACTGAGCCTCAAGCTCATCTACTTTACTTCTTATACTTTGCGCATTCATATACAATACTTTTAATACCTTACGCATCTCACCATTCACATCGATCCTTATTACACTTGGCCATACTCTCCTATCCCTTTGTGAGCTTCCTTTCCCGTTAATTCTGGGGTCATTAACCATCCCTTTCCCTTTAACTCTGTCCTTCGCTACCCCATTTGTCACCCCACCCCCCTTATTCAGTTTAAAACCACCCGTGTAGCAGAGGGAGGGGTGGAGATCGGAGGGGAGGGGAGGATATGAGAGGAGAGGGGATGTGAGGAGAGGGGAGGAGAGCAGAGGTGGAGAGGAGGGGAGGAGTGGAGAGGAGAGGGGTGGAGAGGAGGGGAGGCGAGGAGGGAGATAAGGGGGGAGAGAAGAGATAGAGGGGAGGGTTAGGGCGAGTGGAGAGGAGAGGGAAGTAGAGGAGAGAGGAAGGTGAGAAGAGGGAGGGGAGGAGTGAGAAGGGAGAAGAGAAGAGGGGAGGAGAGAAGAGAAAAGGACAATAGACAATAGGTGCAGGAGTAGGCCATTCGGCCCTTTGAGCCAGCACCGCCATTCAATGTGATCATGATGATCATCCACAATCAATACCCCATTCCTGCCTTCTCCCCATATCCCTGGAATATCTTTAAGAACCCTATCTAACTCTCTTGAAAGCATCCAGATTAGAGGAGGGAGGTGAGGAGGGAGGGGGTGGGGGGGCGGTAGAGGAGGCGAGGAGGTGAGAGGGATCGGAGGAGAGGAAAGGAAAAGAGAGGAGAGGGGACATCCCTTACCTCCACTGTTACAATTATCTTTGATACTGGATTTGAGGGGAAGGGAGAGAAGAGAAGAGGGGATGAGAGGGGAGTAAAGGAAGGGAGATGAAGAGTAGATGAGTGGAGGTGGGGAGAGTATACGAGAGGAGGGGAGGAGGTGAGCACAGGAGAATAGAGGAGAGGAGGGAAGGGGAGGAGGGGAGAGCAGAGAAGGGAGACGAGGATAGGAGAAGAGAGGAGAAGAGGGGAGAGCGGGGAGGAGAGGAGTGGGAGAAGGAGGGGAGCCGAGAGTAGGAGAGGAGAGGGGGAGGAGGGGAGTGGAGGGTAGTGGAGAAGGGAGGAGAGGTAAAGGGGGGGGGGGGGATAGGAGTGGAGATGAGACAATCTCTCAGCTCCACCATTTTACAATTATCTTTGGTGCTGGTTTGGAAGGGAGAGGGAGGGGAGGATAGAGGAGGGGAGGAGAGGGGAAGAAAAGAGAGGAGATGAGGGGAGAAGCAAGGGGAGGGCATGAGAGGAGAGTGGATGAGAAGGGAGGGGAGGAGAGGAGACAAGAGGCGAGGAGAGGAAAGGAGAGGAGAGGAAGGGAGAGATGAGGGTAGGGGAGAGAAGAGCAGAGCAGAGGGGAGGAGGGCGAGAAGTGAGGAGAGGGGAGGAGTGCAGAAGAGAGAGGAGTGGAGAGGAGCGGAGAGAAGAGAGGTGAGGGGGAGAGAAGAGGGAGATGGAGGGGAGCAGGAGATTGAGGGGACAAGAGAGGAGAGGGGAAGGGTGAAGAGGAGATAGGAGAGGAGACAATCTCTCACCTAGTCCATATTGTAATTATCTTTAGTGCTGGATTTAAGGGGAGCGGAGAGAGAAAGGGAGGAAAGGAGAGGGGGGGGGGGTGGAGAGGGGAGGAGAGGAATGGGGAAGAGGAGAGGGGTGGAGAGGAGGAGATGAGAGGGAAGGTGAGGGGGAGAGGAGAGGGAGCAGAGAGGATGGGAGGAGTGGGGAAGAAAAGAGAATAGATGAGGGGAGGGGAGGGCAGGAGATGAGAGGAGAGGACAATATCTCACCTCCGCTCTATTACAATTATCTTTGTTGCTGGATGAGAAAGGAGGAGAGGAGAGGGGAGGAGGGAGAAGAGGGGATAGAAGAAAGGAGTGCAACAATGCACAATAATTTGTAAAAATATGTAACTAACAATGCAATAATGTGCAACATTCAGCAACAATGTGTGACAATGTCTGACAATGAGCAACAATGTTCTACAATGTACAACAATTTGCAAGAATGTACAACAGTGTGTAACAATGTATAACAATGAGTGACAATGTGTTACAATATGTAACAATGTGCAGTAAAGTGCAACAATGTGCAACATAGTGCAGCAATGTGCAACATTGTGTAACAATGTGCAACAATGTAAACAATGTAAACAAGGTACATCAATGTGTAACAATGCGCAACAATGTTGAACAATGTAAGAATGTACAACAATGTGTAACAATGCAACAATGTGAAGTAAAGTGCAACAATGCGTAACAATGTGCAGCAATGTACAAGAATGGACATTAATGTGTAACAATGTATAACATGTAACAATGTGCAACAATGTGTAACAATTAGTGACAAAGTGCAACAATGCAATAATGTGCAATATGTAATAAAGTGCTACGATGTGGGACAATGTGGCCGAATGTGCAACAATGCACCACAATGTGCAATAATGTGCACCAATGTGTTACAATGTACAACAATGTGTAACTGACAAAATGTAACAATGTGCTACAATTTGCAACAAATTGTAACAAAATGTAACATAGAAACAGAAAATAGGTGCAGGAGTAGGCCATTCGGCTCTTCGAGCCTGCACCGCCATTCAATATGATCATGGCTGATCATCCAACTCAGTATCCTGTACCTGCTTTCTCTCCATACCCCCTGACCCCTTTAGCCACAAGGGCCACATCTAACTCCTTAAATATAGCCAATGAACTGGCCTCAACTACCTTCTGTGGCAGAGAGTTCCAGAGATTCACCACTCTGTGTGAAAAATGTTTTTCTCATCTCGGTCCTAAAGGATTTCCCCTTTATACTTAAACTGTGACCCCTTGTCCTGGACTTCCCCAACATCGGGAACAATCTTCCTGCATCTAGCCTGTCCAACCCCTTAAGAATTTTGTACGTTTCTATCAGATCCCCCCTCAATCTTCTAAATTCTAGCGAGTACAAGCCAAGTCTATCCAGTCTTTCTTCATATGAAAGTCCTGACATCCCAGGAATCAGTCTGGTGAACCTTCTCTGTACTCTCTCTATGGCAAGAATGTCTTTCCTCAGATTTGGAGACCAAAACTGTACACAATACTCCAGGTGTGGTCTCACCAAGACCCTGTACAACTGCAGTAGAACCTCCCTGCTCCTATACTCAAATCCTTTTGCTATGAATGCTAACATACCATTCGCTTTCTTCACTGCCTGCTGCACCTGCATGCCTACTTTCAATGACTGGTGTACCATGACACCCAGGTCTCGTTGCATCTCCCCTTTTCCTAATCGGCCACCATTTAGATAATAGTCTACTTTCCTGTTTTTGCCACCAAAGTGGATAACCTCACATTTATCCACATTATACTGCATCTGTCATGCATTTGCCCACTCACCCAGCCTATCCAAGGCATCATGCAGCCTCCTAGCATCCTCCTGTGTTACATGTGTAGCAATGAGTGGCAATGTGTGACAATATGCAACAATGCACGAGAATTTGTACCAACGTGTAACAATATGCAATAATGTGCAACATTCAGTGACGAGGGACAATGCAGCAATGTTCTACAATGTGCAACAATACAACAATGTGCAAGAATGTACAACAATGCAACAACGTGTAATAATGTGTAACAATGAGCGACAATGTGTAGTAAAGTGCAACAATGCGTAACAATGTGTAGTAATGTGCAACAATGTAAATAATGTACATCAATGTGCAACAATGGAACAATTAGTTACAATGTGGGACAATGGACAAATGTGCACCAATGTGTAACAATGGGCAACCATGTGCAACAACTTTTTACAATGTGCTACACTGCAACAATGCACAACAATTTATAACCTTGTGTGAGAATGTACAACAATGTGTAACAATTTGCCACAATGAGTAACAATGTGTAATAAAGTGTAACAATGTGGTACAATGTGCAATAAATTGCTACAATGTGCAAAAATATGTAGCAATGAGCGGGAAAGTGCAACAAAAAGCGACAATGTGCAAAAATGTGTAACAATGTGTGACAATGCGCAACAATGCAGCAATGTTCTACAATGTGCAACGATATGTAGTAAAGTGCAACAATTGGTAACAATGTGCAGCAATGTACTACAATGTAACAATGGACATTAATGTGTAACAATATAACGTAACAATGTGCAACAATATGTAACATTGTGTAACAATGTACAACAAAGTAACAAAATAAAATGTGCGACAATGCACATCAATGTGCAACAATGCACAATTTGTAACAATATGGAACAACGTGTGACAATGTAAAAGAACGTACAACAATGTGTAACAATGCAATAAGGTGCTACATTGTGCTATAAGGTGCAACATTGTGCAATAAGGTGCAACATTGTGCAATAAGGTGCAACAATGTACAACAATTTACACAATAACTGCAATAAGGTGCAACAATATGCTATATTGTGCAACAATGTACAACAATTTACACAATGTGTAATAATGTATAACAATGTGCAACAATATTTAACAACTTGTGACAATGTGGGATGGTGTTCTGGTGAGGGCGGCCCGGCGCGGGGCTGAGACTGCTCCGGTGAGGGCGTCCCGGCGCGGGGCTGAGACTGCGCTCCGGTGGCAGCGGCACGACTCGGGGCTGGGACAGCGCTCCGGTGAGGGTGGCCCGGCGCGGGGCTGAGATGGTGCTCCGGTGGCTGAGGCGGCCCGGCGCGGGGCTGAGACGGTGCTCCGATAGCTGAGGCGGCGACCTGAATCCAGGGCTCGGCCGCGGGCCAGTGGACGACATCGGCACGACTCAGGGCTGGGACAGCGCTCCGGTGAGGGTGGCCCGGCGCGGGGCTGAGATGGTGCTCCGGTGGCTGAGGCGTCCCGGCGCGGGGCTGAGACGGTGCTCCGATAGCTGAGGCGGCGACCTGAATCCGGGGCTCGGCCGCGGGCCAGTGGACGACATCGTCAGGAGCTCGCAGGTCACAGGCTGGTGCCTGTTTTCCGGAGCTCCCGCGGCAACAGCTGCGTCCGCAGGGCTGGAGGGCGGCAGCTTCGACCACCCCAGGCCGTGGAGCTTGAACCGGCCCGTTCGCGGAGCTCGGTGAGCCGCGGGACTGACTTACCATCGCCTGCTGGGGTATCGCCTCAGCGCAGAGGGAGTAGAGGAGTGAAGAGACAGTAACCCTAAGATTTTTGCCTCCATCACAGTGAGGAGGTGCCTGGTGAACTCACTGTGGTGGATGTTAATTTGTATTTATTGTGTGTTTTGTTTATTATATGTTTGGCTGCAGGCAACGATATTTCTTTCCTGTCCGCCAACCACTTCTCTAATACCATGTGCTCTAATTTTGCCCACTAACCGGCAGTCATTGTTTAAACCGCTGTTCATGTGTTTTAAACTAGTTTTCTGCAGTTCCCAGGTCCCTCGTGTGCCGAGGTACTGGCTGTTGTTCCCAGGCCAGCTCGCTTGCCCAAGTTCCAGCTGTAGTACCCAGATCGCCTGCATTCCCAGGTACTGGTTGCAGTTCCCAGGTCGGCTCGCCTGCCCCGCGACTGGCTGTAGCGCCCAGGTTGCCTGTGTGCCTGTAGTTCCCAGGTCACAAAAACGAATTGAAAAAAAATCCGCCTGCAGGCCGGATGATTTCAGGTTATGGGCCGCATCCGGCCCGAGGGCCGTAGGTTGCCGACCCCTGTCCTAAACCGAACTCTGGTGTACTTGTCAAACAACGGCCGTCTTTGATCTGAATACTTCGAACTTGAACAGTTTTCCAAAAAGCAGACCAAGAACAGACTAAATTGGAATGCAGTTCCAACTATTTGATATCCCGAATCTGCCGAAACGTCTGTCTTCCCAACGAAGGTCACTCAAGAGGAAGAATGAGAACCTACCATCTTCACCAAAGCCTTCAAAGCAGCAAAGATCTTGCATACAAAATGATATAAATTATGTAAAACTTACCATGAATGACAAATAAAAAGTGTTATCCTTGATTGTGAAGTTCCATTTTGAATTATTTAATATATTTTTATTTTTTTTAATGTTTTTATTAGAAGCAAACATATTATAAAGTATAGTTACATATTATAGTAAAAACAACTTTTCATATACATCAATCATACATTATTAAAATTTTCAATTGTCGATTAATTCTGCTAGTGTTTTTTATATATATAGATAGAAAGAGAGAAAAAGAGAAAAAGAATTACAAATATCAAAAAAGAGAAAAGGTGGAATGAATTACTTATAATACGTCATTGGAGATAAGTTCGTAGATTATGAAGTATAACTTTTCATCTAATCCTGAGTTCAAGCTTCAGTTGGGTTTTCGTGCTGGGCCAATCTATCCCTTCAATTAGTTAATGAACGGAGCCCATATTTTAACAAAAAGTTCTTGTTTGTCCAAGTCTAATTCTTTCCAAGTGTAGGGTGTCCGACATTTCCACAATCCACATTTTAATTGTGGGGGTTATAGGGCCTTTCCAAAATTTAAATATTATTTTTTTCCCAGTTATTATACTGTAGTCGAGGAAGTTTCTTTGGCTTGTTGTGAGTGTTAAACTTTGTCCTGATAACCCAAGTATTATTAATTTTGAGTCTGGATCCAATTTAGTATTAACAACATCAGAAATTATTTCAAAATATCAGTCCAGAAATTTTTAATTTTTGTACAATTTGCAAAAGTATGTTAAATTGGCCTCTAGATGCAGACATTTATTACAAATAGGAGAAATATGTGGGAAGATTCTATTTAGATTTATTTTGGAGTAATGTAATCTGTGTAAGACTTTAAATTGTATTAAAGCATGTCTGGCATTTAACGAGCATTGATGTATATGTTGTAAACTTTCGTCCCAAATATCTTTCGTTATAGGATGACCTAACTCATTTTCCCATGTGTATCTATATAGTTCCATCGGTGGTACCTCATTGTTTAAGAGGGTGTTATAAATATAAGCTATTAATTTTTCAGTGTTAGGATGCTTATTCAAACATTCATCAAGAATTTCTGGTTCCCTAGTCCTATAAACTTGTGTGTTAGATTTAACATAATCTCTAATTTGTAGATATCTGAAGAAATTATTTGAGTGCAGTCCATGATTCTGTTGTAACTCTTGAAATAAAAGAAAGATGCCTTTCCTATAAAGATGTCCAATCTTTTTAAATCCATAATTTTTCCATTGTGTGAAACCTTTATCCAATATGGATGGCTTGAATAAATGATTATTTACAATGGGAAGACATAGTGGTATATTATTCAGTTTTAAAGCCTTGCCAAATTTCTTGTTTTATTTCTGGGCAGTCCATATTAAAAACATGAATTTCTGGCTGGAAATGGATCACAAGCAGATTGGTTAAGGATGGAAAAGGAAGACTGTTTACCTTTTGAAATTGGTTCGATTATATTTGCTCCCACAAAATTGCATAAAAAAACCTATAAGGAAAACCCTATAATACAAAGTGGAATACGAATTTGGAAACAATTTAAAAAAGCTTTAAAACTGAATTATTTAATATTGAAGGGGTTGGTGCAATATACGGCTAACCCACAAATGTGTTGTTATGAGATATACTCACGTTTGAAAAATTCATAAATCACAAACAAAAGCAATGTTTCCAAACCAGGGCTTCGGAGATGACCTCATTCTTCAGGGAACAGGGGTTCTCCTCTTCGACTATAGATAAGGCTCTCACCGGGGTCTCTTCTATACCCTGTAACTCTGCTCTCACACCCCATCCCCCCCACTCGTAACAAGGGCAAAGTCCCCCTTATCCTCAACTTCCACCCTACTGGCCGTCACATACAACAAATAATCCTCCGTCATTTTTGCCACCTCCAATGGGATCTCACCACTTGCCACATCTTTGAACCTCCTGTGCAATTGTTTCAGGGTTGGGGAGAGGCCTGTATATTGAAGATGCATTTTTCCTCTAATATGTCAATTTACCTTGAATGTAGAAGAGCTTATTAAAATCTTCTTACATCGACCATATTAGTATTTTCTTTCAATCTTCTTTTGGACCTAAGACAGTAGGATGCATGACTTACAACAAGAACAAAACCAAACATGTACAACTGTGTAAAAATTGATAACTTTATTATTGTGGTAAGTCCAGATCTATTAAAGAAACTTTCTAATAACTTTTTACAGTACTGACAAACCTAGTATCCCTATGGCCGTTGATGGGAGAACAGAAAATAATATTTTCACGACAGAATAATATCGACAGAAATAAATAATATTTTCTCACCTTTCTTTGGTGGAACAGTGAGCTGAACTTGTAGATGTAGGTGCCAGGACGGTAATCACAAAGCAGCTTATCAAGATGGCACTAAAATGTACCCATGACCTACTACGGCTTTTTCACAGAGTGGTCTATCTTGTCGGGAACTAAGGGGGACCTGGCGTAGAGGGGTTGTATGATGGGTGAGTACTTTTTGTAACTTTGTCGCTGCCTTTGTGGCGACTCTTTTGTGTACTTTGTGTTAAAAAACAAAGAATTTCACGGCATCTCGCCAGGTACAAGTCCCAATCTATCTTCAGACAGTCAGACAGACAGATAGACAAAGGCAGACAGAAGGTAGATTAAGTTAAATGGGTGCGTAGTGTGTGTTAGAGCAATACAATGGAAATTAGGGGGTGGGGAGGAAGGATGGGAGGGAAATGGGCAGAAACCGTTAGATTAAGCAGGGGGAAACATTTTAAAAGAAAATTAACAAAAATATGTTAATTGATAGATATGCTATATCACACACATGCTATACTGTTCCCCCACAACACTACACTGTGAGAGGCATAACGGAAGTCGGATTGAGCATACTAAAATGACGGCCCTTCTGCTCCATTGCGCACTACACCGGAGTGCATTGGAATTTTGCAAGAGTAGTCTGTCTTGCTCGTCTATGATCTTTGGTTCCTGGCCCCCTCTCCCCCTGCGCCGGATCTCTTTGTTTTCGGCAATGCAGCTCGTCCACCTCAGTCCCAGCTCAGCTAAACCTTGAGGCTCCAGCCCGACCTCATGAAGGGTGTCTCCAACTAGTCCTCGGCTCGTCCTTGGGGATCTGGCCCGACCATCTCCCCTCGACCACTTGCTCCACACCGGCCTCTCTCTGCAGGCCGCGTGTGAGTCCCCCTCCGTAGTCTGACCCAGTGTTTCCACTTTGAAGGAAATTACTTGAAATTCTGGAAATTCCGGTTGTCTTCAGGTAATTTTAGGGAAATGAAATAATTTTGGGAAATCTCCTGGCCCGATAAGCCTTCCGCAACTGCGTATGTGCGACTGCCTCCCCAACTGCGCACGCACGGAATCCGGGCACACTAGCAGGGAGATGCCAAAGGGTCCAATTAGGCCCGCGGGATGATTTATGTATGTACCTGTATATTTACAACCATCGGCGCCTGCGCAGTTGGGGGAGGCCAGTCAGCCGCGTTACAATTGAAAATGGCGCCAGTGACGCGGTAGGGACGCCGACTTCCCTCGCATGCGCAGTGTGCCCGGTATCCCCGTATGCACAGTTGGGGCAGCAGTCGCACATGCTCATTTGGGGAAGCCGTACCCGGCCGGGAAATACAATCAAATTCCGGGTAATTTGGAATTCTATTTCAGGAAAAAAAACATTGAGGTGTGCAAGCAGGCAGGCCGGGTCACATGGGAGTGTCCCTGCTCATTGGCAGTGCCTCTGCTCACCAGGAGTGTCCCAGCCCACTGCTCACTGTTTTTTAAATAATCCAAATGCTTTTATTCAATTATATACAAATACACAGTAACAAAATCAAAACTGCCATTGGCAGTTTGCAATCAAACAGTAATCAGATTAAAATATTGGCAACTTTACCTACAATACACCCCCCCCCCCCCCCCGGCAACGGCAACCAGCGTTCACAGAAGGCCTCCAGTCCCCATGGACACCGTGTGCTCCCTCTCCAGGGACACGCGGGCACGGACATTGGCCCGGATGAGGGGCAGGCAGTCAACTTGGGCTGCCCTAGACTGCCTGGATCCGCAAATGGTCATCTTGGCCAGGCCCAGGAGCAAACCGACAGGGAGATAACTCCCCCCCCCCCCCCCCCCCCCCTCCCCCCCCCCCCTCCCAACCTTACCCCCTCTGTTGGGTGACCAAAGATCAGGAGCGTGGGGCTAAAGTTCAGCCAAAACATGAGGAGCAGCCCCTTCAGATAGTCGTACGGAGGCTGCAGCCTCTCGCACTCCATCTACATGTGGGACATCGTCTCTTCCTCGTTGCAGAAGTGACAGGCGGCTGGCGTGTCCATGAACTGACTCAAATATCTGTTGCACGCCACAGCTCTGTGCGACACGCTCCACAGCAGGTGTCCGATGGACAGGGGGAGGACTCCCTTACAAAGAGACCTCCACTGGGGACCACCTTCTCTGTCAGCCCACTGCTAACCAGGAATGTCCCTACTTACTAGCATGTCCCTGCTCACAGAGAGTGCCCTGGCCCGCTGCTCACCAGCATGTCCCCGCTCACAGAGAGTGTCCCGGCCCGCTGCTCACAAGCATGTCCCTGTTTACTGGGAGGCTACCAATGTCAACTGCAACTGGTACATTTTATACATTCTCAAATGACGAGATTTTGTACAGAGACTTGATTAACAATAAAAACGAGGGATTTTGATTACAGAATGAACTCAGGCCGTCTTAATTAGGTCGGAAACAAAATGAGATGATTATCCACAAGTCTCAATTCATTAATAGTAAATCCAAATTTCAGTTATAATGATGGGTGCATGCATAATCAGTTCATAATCATAATCACGCATAATCAATTCCTGTTCAGCTTTGTCTGCGGTTTCCTGTTATCACATTAGCACAATCCACAGCTCTATTCACTATTAGCCCTCACTATTGTTTACCCTTCCCCTAGGAACCTGAGGAGGTAACCTTTTACGCTAAAGGGTTGTGGGTGTATGGAACGAACTGCCGCTGGAGGTACTTGAGGCAGGTAAGAAACATTTGGACAGGTACATGAACAGGTACATGAACAGGGTTAGAGGGATATGGACCAAATGCAGGCAGGCGGGACTATTGTAGATGGGACATGTTGGCCAGCGTAAGCAAGTTGTCCCAAAGGGCCTGTTTGCATGCTTGTTATTATATAACAACAATTATATACTCATACAGCATGCAGATTTTCATCAAACTACGTCTATTGAAGTCATTAATGTATGGAAGCAAATGCTATTTGCTGCAAACAGGCTAATTCAGTTTCCAAAGCGGTATCATTGTTTTACATACAACGGCTACCAACAAAAAGGTAGAAAGTAACAACTTGGTATAAACTACCTTTTCCAATGCATATCATCACTGCATCAATTGGAGTCATTGGTTTGATTGTAGCACCTTGCACTGAAAAGTTATTTCAAGATGTATGGAAATGAATGCTGTTTGCTGCAAGCAAGCCAATTCAGTTTCCAAAGCAGTATTGTTTTTCATACAACAGCTATCAACTAAAATGTAGTAATGTGTTGTAAACCACCCTTTCTGATGTATTCCAATACTCTGCATCCTATGAAATAATTGGTTTGATTGTAGTTATTGAAAAGTCATTGCAGGAATCATGGGAGCAAAAGCTGCTTGCTTCAAACAGACCTACTCAGTTGTTGTGTGATTTTCCATATATCAGCCTTGAACTAAAATGTAGTTAGTAATAATATGTTGTAAACTAATGTTTGTGATGTATTTCATGAAGTTGAGGTGATTAAAGTCATTTATACGATAGTGGCTCCTTGCCCTGAAAAGTTATTGCAAGATTTGTGGAAGTGAATGCTGCTTGCTGCAAACAGTGTTTTCGATCTGTAGATTTATTTTACACATCGGCTTCTAACTACAATGTCGTTAGTAATAACGTGTTGTAAATTAACATTTTTCTGATCATGAAGCTGAAGTGATTGGAGTCATTTACTTGGTCAGTTCAGTTTAGTTCATTGTCCCGTGTACCAAGTCAGTGTTTCAAATCGCTGGTCGGCCCACAGAGCACGTGCTGACCAGCAATGCATGAATACTAACTCTATCCTACACACACATGGGAATACTATGGGGTTAGGAGGGAGGAAGAGATAGATCAGTCATGATGGGCCGAATGGATTAGTTCTACTCCAATCACTTATGACATGACAATTCACAATTTTTTTTACCAAGACAATCAGCCTACAAACCTGTGCAGCAGCAACTCGAAACATGAAATTTAAAGCAAATTAAAATGATGGCAAACAGGTCACTGGTCCAGTTTTTATATCGGCAAAAAGAAAGGGGTGGCTAGTTTTTATTGGCTCTTTCATAGTTTCCTCCAGTTGACTGAAATGTTTCATTAATTTGCTTTTCTTTCTTCCTCTTGAAATCCCACGGAAGTAAAGAAGGGCTGAAATATGCTCCTCACTGTAAAATACAAGTGTCAATGACAATGAGAATCAGTACATTTTAATTTTAAGATCATAATCATCATCATAATTATGCTTTATTAGCCAAGAATGTTTTGCAACATACGAGAAATTTGATTTGCCGTACAGTCATACCAATAAAAAGCAACAGAACACAAAAAATACATTTTAACATATACATCCACCACAGTTACTCCTCCACATTCCTCACTGTGATGGAAATCGAAAAAAAGTTCCATCTCTTCCCTACTTTGTTCTCCCGGGGGACTCGAGCCTTCCGTTGACAGGGCGATCTTGGCTCCCGGAGCTGCCGGTTGGGCCTTCCGCATCAGGGTGATCAAGCTCCTGCATCAGGGGGGGGGGGGGGGGGGGGGGGGGGGGGAATCTCAGCTCCCCCGCGCCGGGCGATCGGACCCCAGGTCGGGGCTGGTCAAAACCTTCTGCGTCGTTTGGAGCTCCCGACATCTGTCTCTAAACGAGACTGCGAGCTCCTCCATGGTTGAGCTCAATGCGTTTTACGCATGCTTTGATAGGGAGCACACTGATGTGCCTTCCCGAGCCCCCATTCGCTGTGATGGTATTTCAGTCTCAGTCACAGAGGCCGACGTCAGGAAATCCTTCAGAGGGGTGAACCCTCGGAAAGCACCTGGTCCTGATGGTATACCCGGTCATGTTCTAAAAACCTGTGCGGACCAACTGGCTGGAGTTTTTATGGACGTTTTCAACCTTTCACTTCTGAGGGTTGTGGGGGAGGGGCGTTGTGGGCAGGGGGGGTTGTGGAGGGGTTTGTGGTTGGGGGAAGAGTATGTGGGGGGGGAGGAGGGGAGGGTTGAAGGGGAAGGGGGTTGTGGGGAAGAGGGGTATGTGGGCGGGGGTGTGGCATTGTGGGGGGTGTTGTGGGGGGTTGTGGGAGGGAATGGGTGAGTGGGAGGGAGGGGTGTGGGAGGGTGGTACGTGTGGGCAGGGGGGTTGTGGGGGAGAGGGGTGCATGGATGGGGGGGGGTTGTGGGGAGTGAGGGGGGGGTGTGGGCAGGGGGAGAGTTGTGAGGGGTGTGTGGGAGGGAGGTGTGTGTGGGAGGGGAGGTGTGCGGGGGGGGAAGTGGTGTGTGTGGGAGGGAGGTGTGTGTGGGAGGGAGGTGTGTGTGTGGGAGGGAGGTGTGTGTGTGGGAGGGAGGTGTGTGTGTGGGAGGGAGGGGTGTGTCGGAAGGGAGGTGTGTGTCGGAAGGGAGGTGTGTGTCGGAAGGGAGGTGTGTGTGGGGGGGGAAGTGGTGTGTGTGGGAGGGAGGTGTGTGTGTGTGGGAAGTGGTGTGGTGGGGGAGAGAGCTCAGAGAAAAGACGGGGGAAGAGCCATGGGGGAGAGCGCAGTATTAAGGGGGATGAGGGCAGGAGCCAGCGAGGGGAAGGGGTTTGCGGTGCGATGGGGACTCACAGCGGGCGCTTGTCGTTGGTCACAGGCCGCCGTTGCTTCGCTGGTCGTTCTCCTCTGCCGGGATCAGGGTCTCTGCTTTCCGTTTGGCGACATCGGTGCCATCTCTGACTCTGTGCCAGGCTGGGCTGGGCCGGGTTGGGTTGGATTGGATTGGGCTGGGCTGGGCTGGGTCGGACTGGGTCGGGTCGGGCTGGGTCGGGCCATTTCCGGTCCCTCCCTCCGAAAATTGTGTCCGGTTGGAGACCTCCACCGGCTATCCAGAGCCTCCTGCAGCTGCAGTAAATACGCGATGGCGCAGGAAGGGGCAAACCGGCCCGAGAAGTGACAGTAGAAGGGACCAATCCGCGAGGCGCTGAATGGCAGGAAAGGCCATCGATCTGCGCACGCGCAGTTTTTAAGATTTTTAAACTTCGATAACTCTTACCAGCTTCCACCGATCGGAACAAAACTGCGAGTAAGCTGGCGGTATTCAAATTAAAATGGCAAAGGAAACAATTAAAATGGCAAAGGAAACAATTCGAGGTTTACCAGAGGCATCGATCATCATAAATCCAGATCATCGGCCAGCTTTGGAACATGAAAGGCAGTTTAACACACAAATTGCCAATGAAGTTGCTGTCATAATTCCAAACGATAATCACCCTCAGGCAACATCACGGCACATTGTCTTGAAAGAAAGAGGAGGAGGCCTGAAAAGCATTTCAGAATCTCATAGGTCTTATGATAGTTTTCCTTTCCACATGGAGATGATGGATGACATCACCAACTCCAAATGATTAACCACCAAGAAATTGACAGAAAAGCGATATTATGCCTATAGGATCGTGAATCATGATAATGAATTAAACCACCATTTGAGAGGAGGCCGACTCTTTCAACAATATGTCGTTAATATGTCGCTAAAATGGAGACCGATAGGCTCAATTATATTTGCATGAATCGAGCTTCGTTGAGATCAACAACTTACAGAGACCTCACGGATGCATTAAACAATAATGATGATTTGGAAAACATCGGAAAGCGCATCATCGCCTTCTCGACATTTGTCGGTGGACTAAGATACATGATGGAACGATGCCAGGATGCCATGATGTACACATAAGTGCAAGTGAAATGAATTTGCCAGCAGCGGTAAAATTAAAAAAAAGAACACACAATACGCAAATTTTTTTTTTAACACAAACATCCACCACAGCATTCATCACTGTGGTGGAAGGCACAACATTTGGCCAGTCCTCCATTTTCCCCCTTGGTCGGGACCTCAACCCTCCGCAGTCGCTGCTGCAGGCATCCAGATGTACGGACAGGGTAGGTCCAGGTAAGTCCTGAATCGGTGCTTCCCCACCGGAGGCTGCGGCTTCAGGTTGGTGTCGGCCGCAGGCCAGCGGTCGAAGATTTAGAGTCCCCGCTGTGCCGCAGCCAGAAGCATCGCAGACCGCAGGGCCGGTGGTCGGAGCTCCTCTCCAGGGAACCCCAGCGAGGGACCTCGCTCCGGACGGTAAGTCCCCACTGAGCCCACGGTAGAAGTTGGCCGCGGACCGGCGGTCGGAGCTCTTCTCCGGGGTCCCCAACGAGGGATCCCGGGCTGCGTACATAGCGCCAGCAGGAGCTCCGCAGACTGTGGCTTTAAGCTGCCGCGGGCCAGCGAATGGAGCGCTCCCCTCCGGCGAGGGTTCGCCCGCTCCACGACGGAAGAGTCCGCACTGCGCCCACAGCTGAAGCCCCGGGCACCTCTCCGGGAAAGGCTGCACCGATCCTCGATGTTAGGCTACGGGGGAGGCGACATGGAAACATTTGCCTCTCCGTGGAGGAGGCGACCGAAGCAGTTTCCCCCTTATCCCCCCACACCACCCCCCACACAAAACACACACAGAGACATTAAAAACATACATAAGTCACACTAAAAAAACAAAAAAAGTAGAAAAATCAAACACACTGCTGGCAGGGCTGGCAGCTTGTAGCGCTCCCCCCGACCAAACTGGAGCGAGCTGCGACAGTGTTGCTTTCGCAATCAGCAGCTGTGTGATAGACCAGACTTGATTGCAAGAGCATTCGATCTGAAAAGGAAGCTATTGAAACGGGGCTTGCTGTCTCTCTCTTCGGCGGAATGCGACTTTTTTGTCGTATCCCCCTTCTCTGCCTCCGTCTGCGCTGAGGCCTAATGGCGGAGCTGGCGGCCTCGAGACTCCGGAGGCAGAGCCAGTCAGGACTCACCCTGGGCTCGCTCCCGTGAGGAGCGGCCCGGTTCGGGGCTGGAACGGCACTCCCGTCGGAGTGGCCCAGCTCGAGGTGGAACGGCACTCCCGTCGGAGTGGCCCAGCTCGAGGTGGAACGGCGCTCCCGTCGGAGAGGCCCAGCCCGAGGGTGGAACGGCGCTCCCGTCGGAGTGGCCTAGCCCGAGGGTGGAACGGCACTCCCGTCGGAGTGGCCCAGCCCGAGATGGAACGGCACTCCCGTCGGAGTGGCCCAGCTCGAGGGAGGAACGGCACTCAAGTGAGGGCGATCCGGCTCAGGGCTGGAACGGTGCTCCGGTGGCTGGGACGGCGATCTGGCGGCTATGACCCGAGTCCGGGGTTGAGCCGCGGGCCAGCGGCTGCGTCTGTTGGACTGGAGGGCGCAGCTTCGACCACCCCGGGCCGCGGTGTTTGAGCCGGCCCGTTGCGGGGTTCGGTGAGCCGCGGGACTGTTGTGCCATCGCCCGGTGGGGTATCGCCTCAGCGCAGAGGGAGAAGAGGAGGGAAGAGACTGCAGCCCTAAGATTTTTGCCTCCACCACAGTGAGGAGGTGCTTGGAGGACTCACTGTGGTGATGTTAATTTGTGTTTATTGTTGTTATTATTGTATGATTGTATGTATGACTGCAGGCACGAAATTTCGTTCAGACCATAAGGTCTGAATGACAATAAAGGCATTCAATTCAATTCAATTCCATATTCATCAACTGATGAAGGGTTTTGGCCCGAAACGTTACCTATCTCCTTCGCTCCATAGATGCTGCTGCACCCGCTGAGTTTCTCCAGCATTTTTGTGTACCCCCTATTCATCAACTACCCCACTGGACTACATGGCCTCTTTGGCAACTGTATAGATTTTGTCTCCACTGTGGAATGCCAGAAGAGAGGTCTGCCTCATTTGCACTGTCTGCTGTGGTTTGATGAAGCAACTAAGCCAAGACCAAATGATTTTGACAGATTTGTGCAAGCCTGAAATACCAGACCCATAAGTAGATCCTGAGCTGCTAAATTGGTACTCAAGCACATGTTTCATGGGCCATTCTGCAACCACACCTCTCCATGTTGAAAGGAAGGAAAATGCAGTAAGAGATTCCCAAAGCCATTTATCGCGACATAATTCATATCCTCTATACAGGAGAAGATCACCAGACATGGGAGGATTTCAGGGACATCAAGAAGGACACCGGCATCGACATATCACTTCTGATTGGGTGGTGCCCTATAATGCTCAACTATTGAAGTTGTTCAAATCTCACATCAACATTGAGATATGCTCCTCTATAAAGTCAGTCAAATACATCCACAAGTACACCTTGAAGGGAAGTGATCAAGTAGCTTTTAGTTAACAGGGATGACAAAATTACAGTACTTGACTGGCAGATACATTGGTCCATCAGAAGCAGTGGCATCAATCCTTGGATTTCCGACTCATGAGAGGCACCCCGCTGTCTTTCGACTCCAGACACATCTACCACAACAACGAGTCGTTATCAGAGTCAATGCTGCTCAGCAAGTGAACAATGATGATATGGCGAGAATGACTTTAATTGAATTCATGGCATTGTGTTCTCAAGAGCCATTTCCAAGAACACTCTACTACGCTGATGTTCCCCGATTTTACACATGGAACAATAAGAGATGGCAAAGAAGGAAGGTTGGGAAGAGTGGAAGATCTTCCAGGTCTTTTTGAAGCCAATGTTCTGGAGTTTATCGGAGTTTATCTTGCACTAAATGTTATTCCCTTTATCCTGTACCTGTGTACAGTGGCCGGCTTGATTGTAATCATGTACAGTCTTTTTGCTGTTTGAACAGAACGGTTTGAGACTAGTGTAGATGGGACATGTTGGTCGGTCTGGGCACAAGGGCTTGTTTCCACACTCTATGACTCAAAAAAATCTTTTCACTGTACCTATATGTGACAATAATAAACTAAACTAAAGAACAAAAGTGCAGTTTCCAGCCCAATAATCACAGGATGAAAAGCTCTTAGTCAGAGTAAAAAGCCCTTGCATGCGCATTATTATTCCACTTACCCAATATCAGGATAGTCCTTGTATAATGCAATCAGCTTTGATTCAAGATCGGTATCATTTGCATTAATAAACTCAAACAAATGTTGGGTTACTGGAAAAAGCCATGAGGCAGTTGTACCCTGTGAAATAAAATATATATATCGTTTATAAATCATCGAATGAAAAATGAATTAAGTATGCTTTATTATTTTTATGTTCTATAATCAAAATACACATCAAGAATTTTCAAACTGGACTTCTAGACATTGGACATTCCTATTACCTTTGAGGTAATTAGATTTCTATTGTTAAATCACATGCATGTTTTAAACATTTTGACTTCTTAACGACTTATTTCCATTTTTATATTCTAATTAAGATAAATAGTTCATAATAATATGAGTCTTTTCCTTGAGATGCTGAAACTGTGTTTTGAAATATCCGATAAATGTTCTTGGAAGTATATAAATTTGCTGGGATTTTCTGAAAGCTTATTTGTATTTTCAGAGAGTTTCCCGAACAAAAATACTTGTAAATCTCTGACGTTTTCACCAAAGTTTAGATGAAGGTTATATCAAGAATTGAAGGATTCATTAGAAATGCAAAATTATCCAATCACAAACAACGTTAAAGATTAAAAAGAATGGTGAATACACTAGGTAACATAAAATAGTAGTTATATTAACTAATTCTCAACAGAGCTAGTTGAGTATTTTTACGGTTCAGTGGATGATGGAATAGTAGAGATACAGCATGGTAACAGATTACCGAGTCCGTCGACCAATGATCATCCGCACACCAATTCCATCCTTTCCACCGGAGACAATTTACAGAAGCCAATTAACCTACAATCCCATGTCTTTGGAGTGTGAGAGGAAACCAGAGCACCCGCTGAAAATCCACGCAGTCACGGGGAGAACATACAAACTCTGTGCAGACAGTACCCTTAGTCAGCGTTAAACCTGAGTCTCTGGCGCAATGAGGCTCAGTTCTACTGATGCGTCACTACAAAGTAGTGTTTCCTTTGGCTTAGTCATAGAGTGATACAGTGTGGAAACAGGCCCTTCAGCCCAACTTGCCCATACCGGCCAACATGTCCTAGCTACACTTGTCCCACCTGCCCACGTTTGGTCCATATCCATCCAAACCTGTCCTATCTATGTACCCGTCTAGCTGTTTCTTTAAATTTAGGATAGCCCTGTCTCAACTACCTCCTCTGGCAGCTTGTTTCATACACCCACCACCCTTCATGTGAAAAAGTTACATCTAACATTCCTATTAATTCTTTTCTCCTTCAGCTTATGCCTATGTCCTCTGCTCAACCAATCCGCTACTCTGGGCAAGAGACTCTGTGCATCTACCCGATCTATTCCTCTCATGATTTTACACACCTCTTATAAGATCACCCCTCATCCCCAACCTACTCAACCTCTCCCTATAGCTCAGACCCTCTAGTCCTGGCAACATCGTTGTACATCTTCTCTGTACTATTTCCAGCTTGATAACATCTCTTGTATAGCATGGTGCCCAGAACTGAACACAACACACATCAAAAGACCAAGCGCAGGCTTGGCGATCGTTTTGCTGAACACCTCCGCTCAGTCTGCCTAAACTTACCTGATCACCAGGTTGCTAAACACTTTAACTTCCCCTCCCATTCCTACACTGACTTTTCTGTCCTGGGCCTCCACTAATGTCAGAGTGAGGCCCAGCGCAAATTGGAGGAAAAGCACCTCATATTTCGCTTGGGCAGCTTAGACCCCAGCGGTATGAACATTGACTTCTCTAACTTCAAGCAACCTTTGCTTTCCCTCTCTTTCCATTGCACCCTCCCCCTTCCTAGTTCTCTGACCAGTCTAACTGTCCCTGATTACATTTTATCTCTGTTTTTTTTGTTGTTAACATCTCCGAGCTAACAATGATCTATTCTACATTTTCCTTGATCTCCATATAACCATATAACAATTACAGCACGGAAACAGGCCATCTCGGCCCTACAAGTCCGTGCCGAACAACTTGTTTCCCTTAGTCCCACCTGCCTGCACCTCTACCCCCTTTGATGCTTTGTTTTCACATCTTACCCATCCTTATATCTGTAGTCTCCCCTTCCCCTGATTATCAGTCTGAAGACGGGTCACGACCCAAAACGTCACCCATTCCTTCTCTCCAGAGATGCTGCCAGTTCCGCTGAGTTACTCCAGCATTTTGTGTCTATCTTCGGTTTAAACCAGCATCTGCAGTTTCTTCCTTCACTATACTATAAATACGGCATCACCAACGTCCTATACAACTGCAACATGACCTCCCAATTTCTATACTCAATACTCTGACTGATGAAGGCCAATGGGTCAAAAGCCTTTTTGACCACCCGATCTACATGCGACTCCACCTTCAAGGAACGATGCATCTGCACTCCGAGATCTGTCCGCATCGACAACACTCCCCAGAGCCCTACCATTCACTGTGTAGGTCCTGCCCGTGTTAGACTTCCAAAAATGCAACTACTCACATTTTTCAGTATTAAATTCCATCAACCATTCCTCAGCCCACCTGACCAATTGATCAAGATCCTGCTACAATTTTTCACAACCATCTTCACTATCTGCAAAACCACCCACTTTTGTATCATCTGCCAACTTGCTAATCTTGCCATGTATGTTCTCATCCAAATCTTTGATATCGATGACAAACAGTAACGGGACCAGCGCCGAACCTTGAGGCACATCACCAGTCACCTATCAGTCCGAGAAGCAACCTTCCACCATCACCCTCTGCTTCTTTCCATGAAGCCAATTTTCTATCCATTCAGCTATCTCTCCTTGGATCCCATGCGATCTAACCTTCCAGAGCAGCCTACCATGCGGATCCTTGTCGAATGCTTTGCAGAAGTCCATATATACAACATCTACAGCTCTGCCCCCATCAACCTATTTGGTCACGTCTTCAAAAAACTCAATCAGATTTGTGAGACATGACCTCCCACATACAAAACCATGCTGACTATCCCTAATCAGCCCTTGTCCATCTAAATGCCTGCATGTCCTATACTCTTGAGTAACTATCCAACTACAGATGTTAAGCTCACTTGCCTAAAGTTCCCAGCATTTTCCCTGCAGCCCTTCCTGAATAGAGGCACAACATTTGCCACCCTCCAGTCTTCCGGCACCTCTCCTGTATTTAAAGACGACTCGTAAATCTCAACCTAGGCTCCCGCTGGTTTCCCACAATGTCCTCGGATATATCTGATCAGGCATTAGAGATTTGTCCACCTTCATACATGATAGTACCTTCAGCACCTCTTCGACCGGGAACATTGACTGCCCTCAAGACACTTCCATTGACTGCCCCAAATTCCTCCGCCCTCCTGTTTTTCTCTTCAATACAGAGGAGAAATACTCATTGAGGACCTTGCCCATTTCAGGTGGCTCCACACAGAAGTGACGGCTTTGATTCTTGAGAGGTCCCACTCTCTCTCTTGTTACCCTTTTCCCCCTTATGTATTTACAAAATCTCTTGGGATTTTCCTTGAGCTATCTCCTGGGCCCTTTTTGCCCTTCTGATCTCCTTTTTTTAAAACTTTGCTCCTTAGTTCCCGAAATTCCTCCAGGGATACACTTGATCCCAGCTGGCCACACCTGGCCCACGTGTCCACTCGTCAGCCAAGCTAAGCAAAGAAATAAGCACAGGGAGATTCCAAATAGTTTTTTCAAAACCAGGAGGAAATATAAAATATTATGACTTACAAATTCTTGATACATCTTACTTATTCTTCCCAGTTCTTCTTTTATCTTATTTGCTGCTGTGACACGTCTTGCAGGTAATTTCCAGCTGATGTTCATTTTCATCATTTGTATAATGTATGTTTTAACAAACTGATAGTGGAGATCAGAAACCAGCACCTTTTATTTAAATAGAGATATAGGTTTAGTTATTTATTATAAGCTCCTGCTTTATGGTATTTAATAAATTAACCTTTTTTTACTGTACAACAAGAAGCAATGTACCTGGCAATTGGCCTGCTTCATTTTCTTGAAGTCTTTGCAATATATTTCAGTCTTTCTTATTAGCTGATTAAAATCTTCACTGCAGGTTAACCACTTCCTTGTCATGAGCTTCTTAAAACAAGGCTAGAGAAAACAAAAAAATCACAGCATAGCACTAACTCCTTGATATCTAAAGCATTCGGGTTAATACTATTGCCAACATACCAATGCTTGAAGCAGAAGGTCATCTGAGAGAATTTTGTTGAGTTCCTGCACTGAATTCTTTAGTGTCTTCTCCACTTTTTCGAAATGAGCGTCATTATCTTGTTTAAGAGTCTTCATGAATTCCCTGTGTAACAAAGGAAGTGTTAATGCCTCTCATGCCTTCATAGTCCCCTTTGTTCAACTGCATTACTGACACTTCCGATTTAACCTTCTCCTTCTCAAATTGCAGATTAAAACTAATCATATTATGATCACTACCTCCAAGCGGTTCCTTTACCTCGAGTTCTCTTATCAAATCTGGTTCATTGGACAACACTAAATCCAGAATTGCCTTTTCTCTGGTCGGCTCCATTACAAGCTGCTCTAAGAATCCATCTCGAAGGCATTCTACAAACTCTCTTTCTTGGGGTCCTGAACCAACCTGATTTTCCCAGTCTACCTGCATATTAAAATCCCCCATCACCACAGCGAATTTGTTACATGCCAGTTTTAACTCCTGCTGCAATTTACACCCTACATCCAGGCTACTATTTGGGAATTTGTCGATAACACCAATTAGTGTCTTCTTGCCTTTGCAATTCCTCAACTCAATCCATGGTGACTCTACCTCGTCAGTCCCTATGTGTTCCCTCGCAAGGGACTGAATTCCATCCCTCACCAGAAGAGCTACCCCCCCTCCTCTGCCCACCTGCCTGTCCTTTCTATAGGATATATAACCCTGAATATTAAGTTCCCAGGCCCGATCCTCCTGCAGCCACGTCTCAGTAATCCCCACAATGTCATATCTACCAACCTCTAACTGAGCCTCAAGCTCATCTACTTTACTTCTTATACTTTGCGCATTCAAATACAATACTTTTAATTCCTTACGCATCTCACCATTCACATCGATCCCTATTACACTTGGCCATACTCTCCTATCCCTTCGTGGGCTTTCTTTCTCGTTAATTCTGGGGTCATTAACCATCCCTTTACTCCCTTAAACTATCCCTTTACATCTGCAGATTCTGACAATTAGGTGTAAATTGCATGAAACGGTTTGGATGAATGCAAACCAGACATACACATTGTAAAAGGTACACAAAAATGCTGGAGAAACTCAGCGGGTGAAGAAGGGTTTCGGCCCGAAACGTCACCTATTTCCTTCGCTCCATAGATGCTGCTGCACCCGCTGAGTTTCTCCAGCATTTTTGTGTACCTTCGATTTTCCAGCATCTGCAGTTCCTTCTTGAATACACATTGTAAATATTGTTGCAAAGCTTTACTTTGCTAGATGTTGATTGGGTTAAGTGTTGAGCCTTGTCTGGATTTCTTGAACATCAAGGCAAATGTTTCATAATTCATCTCTGTTAAACTGCATCTCGAAACTTCGTCAGATACATTCTATTAGTCACTGTTTTATTGGGTTGGGGAAATGTCTATCATGTATTGTGTTAATCGATATCTGTTATTGGACTATATAGAGACCCACCCCCCTGTGGTTTGGCCCCTCAAGTTTCGGGGACCTATAAAAGGCCACTCCCATGAGGTCCTGTGTCAATCTTCTTGGAGAGCGCTTAGGACTGTGTGGCCTTCTGGAGTGTCTCTGCTTGAACAGAGCTAAGAGGGCATATACGAGGATCGAACCCGCCGTGGTTAGGTATAGTAGTGGGGAACTGTTATTGTGTTTTTCCAAAATAAAGTTTAGATGCGCAAGTGCTTGACTCAGTGGTTTTTGACTGAAACTAGACTGGGGGGGAGCTTAGAACGAGCTATTTACAGAAGGAGGCAATAATATTCTGTGCATTATATTTAAAAAAACATTATGAAAGGGTAGTTAGAGTGATAAAGTCACACAGCATGGAAACAGGCCCTTCACCCAACTTGTCCACCCAACACCTGGGCTGCCCCATCTACACTGCCCACGTTTGGCCTATATCCCTGTAAATCGTTCTTATCTATGTACCTGTCCAAATATCTTTTAAATGTCGCTAAAGTACTAAATAAATCCAAAGATATGGAGCTTTAGTTGTCAGGTGAGCCATCTTGTGTCCATATTATGTTGGAACAATACAAGAGCAAAAGGATTTGAGTATAGGAGCAGGGAGGTTCTACTGCAGTTGTACAGGGTCTTGGTGAGACCACACCTGGAGTATTGCGTACAGTTTTGGTCTCCTAATCTGAGGAAAGACATTCTTGCCATAGAGGGAGTACAGAGAAGGCTCACCAGACTGATTCCTGGGATGGCAGGACTTTCATATGAAGAAGGACTGGATAGACTCGGCTTGTACTCGCTAGAATTTAGAAGATTGAGGGGGGATCTTATAGAAACTTACAAAATTCTTAAGGGGTTGGACAGGCTAGATGCAGGAAGATTATTCCCAATGTTGGGGAAGTCCAGAACTAGGGGTCACAGTTTAAGGATAAGAGGGAAGTCTTTTAGGACCGAGATGAGAAAATCTTTTTTTACACAGATGAGTAACAGAATATAGAATTGAAAGGCATTTCAGCTATTGAACGTTTTTTTGCATGAAGAAGTAGAAGAACTTGACCGTTAACTCACAATAAAAGCTTTTCGCCGTACCTCGGTACACGTGGCAATAAACTAAACTCAAACTCACCTTTTACAATTTGCCATTATTGGGAGAATTAGAACAAAACAAATAGTTATTATAGTACAAATCAATCGTATTATAGAGTGCAGAGTACAAGGATGTTGCCATGACTCGAGGGTCTGAGCTATAGGGAGAGGTTAGGTAGTCCAGAACTTTATTCCTTGGATGCAGGAGGACAAGGGATGATGTTATAGAGGTGTATAAGATTATCAGGGGAATAGATAAGGTGAAAGCACAGTGTCTTTTACCTGGAGTAGGAGAATCAAGAACTCGGGGAAGTAGGTTTAAGGTGAGATGGGAAAGATTTAATGAGAAACCTCAGAGGCAACTTTTTTCCACAGTAGGTATATGGAACTTTTTTCCACAGTAGGTATATGGAACGTGCTGCCACAGGAGGTGGTTGAGGCAGGTACTATAACAACATTTGGACAGGTAAATTGATAAGAAATCCAGAGATTTAGAGGGAGATGGGCCAAACATGGACAGATGGGACTAGTGTAGATGGGGAATCTTGGTCGGCATGGGCAAGAAGGGCCGAAGGGCCTATTTCCATGCAGCATGATTCTATGTCTATGATCTATAGTACAATAGGAGAATCATGACAAAATGCAGGTAGAATATTTTTAGAGGTTTGTAAACCCCGTTACCAGAAATAGTTTGGGGTGACGGGGGTGGGGGAGGGGGGGGGGGGTGGGTGGATGGGAAATAAAAGGCCACATAGCATTAACAAATGTTATTTAGGGAAAGGGAATATAAAGTCTGAGGGAACAAAGAAAGCAAATGAGATTCTGACAAACGCTACGGAGAAGAAAAAGACAATTGTCTGTAACTACATTTCCAAAGCATTCAGTCTGTCATCTTTTTATAACTAGTTAATGAGATAAGGATGTCGTTGACCGGGACAGCACATACTGGCCATGTGGAAAAATAGTGTCAAGTTGGGAAAAGGGGAAGTACAATGAGATCTGGGGGTTCTTGTTCATCAGTCAATGAAAGTAAGCACAGCAGGCAGTGAAGAAAGCAAATGGCATGCTGGCCTTTATAACATGAGGAGTTGAGTATAGGAGCAAAGTGGTCCTTCTGCAGTTGTACAGGGCCCTAGTGAGACCACACCTGGAGTATTGTGTGCAGTTTTGGTCTCCAAATTTGAGGAAGAACATTCTTGCTATTGAGGGAGTGCAGTGTAGGTTCACAAGGTTAATTTCCAGTATGGAGGGGCTGTCATATGTTGGTAGAATGGAGCAGCTGGGCTTGTATACTCTGGAATTTAGAAGGATGTGAGGATATCTTATTGAAACATATAAGTTTATTAAGGGTTTGGATATTCTAGACACAGGAAACATGTTCCCGATGTTGGGGGAGTCCAGAACCAGAGGCTACGGTTGAAGAATAAGGGGTGAGCCATTTAGAACGGAGACGAGGAAAACCTTTTTACACAGAGGGTTGTGAATCTGTGGAATTCTCTGCCTCAAAAGGCAGTGGAGGCCAATTCTCTGTATGCTTTCAAGAGAGAGTTGGATAGAGCTCTTAAAGATAGCAGAGTCAAGGGATATGGGGAAAAGGCAGGAACGGGGTATTGTGTGTGGATGATCAGCCATGATCACAGTGAATGGCAGTGCTGGCTCGAAGGGCTGAATGGCCTACTCCTGCAACTATTGTCTTTTGAAACAAGGAACTGCAGATGCTGGTTTACAATAGAAGACACTAAGTGCTGGGATAATTCAGCGGTCAAGCAGCATTTCTGAAGAACATGGATAGGTGACGTTTTGTGTCGGAACCCTTCTTAACACTGAATGTCAGACTGAAGAAGTGTCCCAAATCCAATATGTTGTTTGTTCTCTAGAGATGCTGCTTGACCAGATGAGTTACTCCAGCTCTTTGGTCTACTGACTGGCCATTCCTATTTGGTCTTGAGCAGTTGCTACCCTGATGTTCAATCCACAGCCATTATGAATATATATCTTAATGTTTATATTATTGATATAATTATTAATAACACTTACTCGAGGGCAGTGTAGCTGTTGATACTGACAACCAGGAGAGGTAATGGGTTTGAAGCACTCTGTTTTCTGACCTTCAGGTCTTGTTGGTAGCTTGATTCAAACACATGGAAACAAAATCTGACTAGTACGTTAAGTCTCCTTGCAACAGGTCAAATGGTTAAATAAACTCAATCCTTACATTGATAGCATTCCAATGTCAATAAATAATATCATAGTGTCATCTGCAAATTTGCTAATGTTACTTTTAATCCCATCATCTAAATCATTCATGTATATTGTAAATAGCTGTGGTCCCAGCACTGAGCCTTGCGGAACCCCACTAGTCACTGCCTGCCATTCTGAAAAGGACCCGTTAATCCCCACTCTTTGTTTCCTGTCTGCCGACCAATTTTCTATCCATGTCAGTACCCTACTCCCAATACCATGTGCTCTAATCCAAAGCATACCACCTCATCTGTGAAACCTCAAAGGTTATGGCCTGGGCATGTATGGCTGCTGAAGGTACTTACTCACTTATCTTCATTGATGATACAACTGCTGATGGTAGTAGCATAATGAATTCTGAAGTGTACAGACACATCCTATCTGCTCAAGTTCAAAACTCATTGGCCGGAGGTTCATTCTACAGCAAGACAATGATCCTAAACATACTGCTAAAGCAACAAAGGAGTTTTTCAAAACTAAAAAAAGGTAAATTCTTGAGTGGCCAAGTCAATCACCCGATCTGAACCCAATTGAGCATGCCTTTTATAAGCTGAAGAGAAAACCGAAGGGGACTAGCCCCCAAAACAAGCATAAGCTAAAGATGTCTGCAATACAGGCCTGGCAGAGCATCACCAGAGAAGACACCCAGCAACTGGTGATGTCCATGAATCGCAGACTTCAAGCAGTCATTGAATGCAAAGGATATGCAACAAAATACTAAACATGACTACTTTCATTTACATGACATTGCTGTGTCCCAAACATTATGGTGCCCTGAAATGGGGGGACTTTGTATAAACACAGCTGTAATTTCTACATGGTGAAATCAAAATGTATAAAAATGGCCTTTATTAAAATCTGACAATGTGCACTTTAACCACATGTGATTGTTTCGATTACAAATCACAAATTGTGTAGTACAGAGGCAAATAAATAAATGATGGGTTTTTTCCCCCAAACATTATGGAGGGCACTGTACAGCGCAGAAACAGGCCCTTCGGCCCATCGACTCCGTGCCGCCCAGCGACCCCTGCACATTAGCACTATCCTACACACACTAAGGACAATTTACAATAATACCAAGTCAATTAACCTAAAAACCTGTACGTCTTTGAAGTGTGGGAGAAACCAAAGATCTCGGCAAAAGCCCATGTAGGTCACGGGGAGAACGTACAAACTCTGTACAGACAGCACCCGTAGTCTGGATGGAACCTGGGTCTCCGGCGCAGCAAGGCAGCAACGCAACTGCTGCACCACCGTGCTGCCCTTAATGACCTTGTATCATTTTAGTATTCTCAACCGCCGGTTAAATGCAACTTTTTGTGATAAAGATAACAAAACAATAAAATGCAAAGGGTTGGGATTCATTTTTAGGGGAGCAGAATTAGAAAATCAGGAAGTAAAGTGATATGTTTGTGGAACCTTTGGTTGGCCACATCAACAATGCTGTGTACAGCTCTGTGGACAATATAGAAATATAGAAACACATGTAGAGACAAAATCATTTACAGAGATGGTAGGAGTCTACATTCATCAGAAAAGGATAACATTTTATTCTGGGAGATATCATTGTGAGATAAATATGTCTTAAAAATTATAAAAGGTATTTGATTCAATGAAGGGGATTGATGGTTCAACTTGGGGAAATGTTGAATACAAATGACCATAAATATATCACAGTAATTAATTCACCAGTTTTCAATCTTCATCTATCTCCCAATGATTAAAATGTGCAACTTCAGACATCGTTCACTGATGTCTTTATGGGGAAGTTAAAGATTAAAGGTAAACAAAGAGGACGAGAAGGATCTACAATGAGGATTAAATGAGGAGGCTGGTGTCAAGCATGAACTCATGCCCTTTTTTATTCTGTAAATTCTGTGACAAGGCACTCGAGTGTGTTCCTATTATTTTATGGAATCAAGGCATTCTTGAAAACAAGGACGAATAAGATGAGTTATATTAAAAACAAAAAGAATGGAATGCATATTCCAGATTTAAACCCTTTTAATAGGATAATTCAGATTTGCTCTGCTTCCCCCTAAAAGGAAGCATGGCTTTGAGTTTAGGCGACAACGTTATACTCCTTATTCTCTGTTTCCACATCAGTTTGCAACTCTTATCTTTCACTCTTTCACTGAAAGTGGGTCCCTGTTCCAGTGGGAGCTGGCTCTGATCATTCTGATTTGCAGTAACACCTTGTGGGCAGCTTATAAAGAAGTAATATACAATTACCAGTGTATAAAATTTGTTAATTCTTCCAAGCAGTAACATAAAACACTCTTCTTCAGATCCTTGCTGATCTTGCCTGATTCGTTCAAATGAGATGCAATCATCTGAAATGACAAAACAACTTAGTTTTACATGAAGCATTATCTGCAATGATCAGCTTTTGATGATAATACCTGAAGCTAATTCCAGTTACTTTATTGTGTTAACTGTACCCTAATTTGCATTACATCTTCTCCATGTCCCTTGGGGAAACAGTTATACAAGGGATGATGGCGAGGCAAGAAACATGAAATTATTACAGTTCAGAAAACATTTGACTATTGATTGCATTCTAAAGGGGCTGTCCCACTTGGGCGACCTACTTGGCGAGTTAAGAAGAGTTTGAAAAAATGACATGTTGAAGACCTCCTTCGACTATGTTGAAGACCAGCTATGACTAGTTATGACTAGCTACGACTAACTTCGGGAAAATTGGACACCGAATAGTGGAGAGCGATGAAAACTATCTACGACTACCCTCGATTATACACGAGTAACATGCTGATCTATTACGACTAAACCTACGAATAAAAAAAGTATCGATTTTTTCCATGGCGACCTTTTTTTTTCTCGCGGGCATTTTTTAACATATTGAAAAAAACGCCGCGACCTAGCTGAGGCCTCGAGTACGAGACCACTCCTGAGCATGAAGGAGAATTATGAAGACCTCCTACGACTTCGTGTCGACCATGCTGCGAGTATAAGTCATGGGCAAACTCGCCAGAACTCGCGGATTAGGTCGCCCAAGTGGGACAGGCCCTTTACTCCTTGTACAAAAATCTGCCAGTGTCCCTCACCCTTTTCCTTGCAGCCCTGCAAATTATCCATGCTTGAGTGCCTACATAATACAATACAATTTATTTGTTGTCATTTGAACCTCATTGAGGTTCAAACAAAATTTGGTTTCTGCAGTCATACACACAAGGAAAAGAACCAAAACACAACACAATTTACACAAACATCTATCACAGCGCATCTCCTCCTCGCTGTGATGGAAGGCAAAGACTTATCTCTCCCCTGCACTCCCCATTCTCCTCCCGATGTCAGAGTCAAAGCCCCCGGCGGGCGATGGTAAGTGTCCCGTGGTCATTAAAGCCGCGCCGGGCGGGAGAAGTCGCCATTGCGGAAGCCCCGAAAAGCGGTCTCCCAGCAGGGTCCCGCGAGCTCCCGTGTCACTGTCCACCAGACCTGCGGTAAGCCTCCGAATCTCCGGGGTCAGGTCGCAGCCGAGCGCCACCACAGCTCCTCCCGCTCCGAACTCGGCCAGCTCCACGATGGTAAGTAGGTCCACAGCTCCGCGACTGGAGCCCCAGGTCGTTCCGGTTGGAGGCCGCTCCACAGTGCTCGGCCTCAACGACAATGGAGACCCGACAGAGAAAAGGTCGGGTTCTTCTTACAGGGAAAAGATTTAAAAAGTTTCCCCACCCCCCGCCCCCCACACACATACCCAGTTAAAAAATAAATAAAAACTACATTCAAACGAGACAAAAAATAATAAAAAGACAGATGGACTGCAGAGGCCGCTGCGACGTGAATCTCGCCACCCACCCACCTCTATTGGAAGTGTTTATGTCATTCTCTAATGGAAGCCCCTGACTGACTGTGTTCCAAACGTCAGCCAGCCAGAATGCGTTAGCCCACTCCAGGCTACCTGCCCACCACCTTGGCAGTGCAGCGTAGGTTCACGAGGTTAATCCCCGGGATGGCGGGACTGTCATATGAGGAAAGATTGGAAAGCCTGGGCTTGTATTCACTGGAATTTTGAAGGATGAGATGGCGCGCGGCTGCGACCCAACCCCGGAGATTCGGAGGCATACCACCCACTATAAGGAAAACACTTCTATGTTCAACCCATCTAAACTAGTCAACCTATGGTGAAGGAAAGAACTGCAGATGCTGGTTTAAATCTGAAGAAGGGTCTCGACCCAAAACGTCACCCATTCCTTCTCACCAGAGATGTTGCCTGTCCCTCTGTGTTACTTCAGCATTTTGTGTCAGCCTATGGCGTACTTCCATCAAGTCTTTTCTCAATGTTTTTTTGGCTTTGAGGATAATAATTCTAGTCTTACCCAACTGAAATACCTCTTTATTACAACTCTCGCACAAATTGCAATAGTTACTAATTCAATTAATGTTCAGTTCCAAATTGAAATCTGTAATTTGTTACGGGCAGAGAGGGGCATATCCAGGTCAGTGAACCGTTGAAAAGGTTGGACGGACCAATTTCTTTAACCTTTACTTTAGACTTTGGAGCTACAGTGTGGAAACAGGGCCTTGGCCCACCGAATCCGTGCCGACCAGCCTGTACAATGGTACTATCCTACACACTGGGGACAATTTACACTACAGAAGCCAATTAATCTTCAAACCTGTACATGTTTGGACTGTGGAAGGAAACCAAAGCACCCGGAGAAAAGCCACATGGTCACAGGGAGAACGTACAAAGTCCATACCCTGGTCAGGATAGAGCCCGGGTCTGTGACGCTGTAAGGCAGCAACTCTACCACTGCCCCACCATGCTGTGGACGGAAATATTCAGAACATTGAGACATTTACCTCACATATATCAGAGGCAACATGAGAACGATAACAACCCATCATTATTTCTGGTTCATATGCAGATTCTGACCATTTTGATTTGTCTTCCTTCAATGTATTTATCATCCATGTTGGAACTTTTAACTGCAAGTCAAAAAGGACAGCTGTTATCCAAAAAATCTTGTAATTACTTAATGCTAAACCTCTGTGTGTGAGAATGTTTTGAGTTGATAATTTTTTGTCATTTATTTGACAATCATTTTTAACTAAATTGTTGGATGATGTATCAAATGTTTCATATCTTGCAATATCTTTATATGTGCATATATCTGGCGCTGTGAGGCAGTGGCTCTACTGCCTACATCACTGTGCTACCCACAAGTGTAGACAAGCCTCTTCACATTGCCACATGACTACTTATTCCTTAGCGCTTTTTAAAATCCTTATTGTTAGTTTTGCAAACCCCCTCCCCACACACACTCCTCCCGTCCACACACACCCCCAGCCCACACATACCCCCAGCCCACACATACCCCCAGCCCACACACACTCCTCCCGTCCACACACCCCTCCACCAAACCACCCCCTCCCACATCCTCCCTCCCCCATACCCCGCCCACACTCACACCCCCCCCCCCCACTCACATCCCTCCTTCACCCCCCTCGCAAACCCCTCCCACCCATATACACACTTCCCCCCCCCACCATACACCACCGTGGTGACCGGGACCCAACGGGTCCCACTTAGTCTAGTGAGAACGAATAATCTGGCTGGAGAAAGAATGCCACCATGAAGCGGAGGTTGTGATGCTGCACACGAGACGATCTCTCCTGAAAACATACTCAAGGTTTCTTTCTGTACATTTAAAAATTTCCAATGTTAATTTAGATGAGCCACAAATGTCAGTCATCATTGAATTTGTACCTTTAAAGCTTCAGTGTATTTGTCCATGATATTCTTTATAATCCCTTGGTCCAACAGTGGTCCCAGTTCTTCTACGTTTACCTCTGGTAAAAGATCAGGATGGTTCATAACATCCCCACTGTAAACAAAGTGCATTCTTTAGCCTCTTAATTTTCATAATTTACACAATGGCGATCCATGTGAAGATTGCAACTCACTCACAGCGCTAGAAATGTCCATTTCTGCTTACTATTTGCACGGAATATTGCCAGAGTTTTAAGTTATTTTACATTTCCTGCATCTGCAGTGTTCTGATTGTAAAATAACTGTTGTGGTCTTGTTTCATCGATAACAAGTGGCAAATGGGTGTATGCGTGCTTGCTAAAACATTAAAATATGATTAAAGAAAAGCACACCATCACAACAGTAAAACAATTTAAAAGATGCAATGCTTTCGTGGCTTTAATGCAAAGAAAAATATATTTTCCCAGGATGGAAAAAATCAAATACTGGAGGGCATAGCTTTAAGATGAGAGGGGCAAAGTTGGTGAGTGGGACAGGTTTGTTTACACAGAGGATGGTGAGTGCCTGCAACGCATGCTGGGGGGGGGGGGGGGGGGGTTATTGAAGTAGGCACATCAGTAGCATTTAAAATATTTTTGGATGGGCAGATGGATATGCAAGGAATGGAAGGATATGCGTTATGCACAAGTAGATAAATGATGGTCCTGGCACTATGTTCAGCACCAACATTGTGGGCCGAGCGGCCTGTTCTTGTGATGGCCTGTTCAATGTTCTGTATGCTTCATTAACAAGATTACATCCAAGATATATTTTATGTGGACAATGCCTGCTTTGCATTAGGGATGCCGAGTGTGAAATTAGTCGCAATGACTCAAAATTATGGATAGTAAAGTCAGAGGGAAGATGCATGACCATCCATAGAGGAAAAAGTAATGAAAATAATAATAGGCATAAATATCATGCACATAATAGCTCTTAATGAAATTGAAAAAGGCAAATGAACATTGCATCTTAAAGCATATTTATTGAACCTGGAGGGATGCGAGTTCATCATTTTATGGCAATGAAACATAAGGGACATATTATCTAAACATTATATGTTTATATATTGCTCCCCCCCCCCCCCCCCCCCCCGAGTCATAGTCATAGTGTGATACAATGTAGAAATAGGTCCTTCGGCCCAACTTGTCCACACCGGCCTACATGTTCCTGCAACACTAGTCTCACCTGCTCGTGTCTGGTCCATATCGCTCCAAACCTGTCATATCCATGTACCTGTCTAACTGTTTCTTAAATGTTGGGATAGTCCCAGCCTCAACTACCTCCTCTGGCAGCTCGTTCCATACACCCCACCACCCTTTGTGTGAAAAAGATTCCCATTAAATCTTTTCCCCCTCACCTTAAGCCTATGTTCTCTGGTCCTCGATTCCCCTACTCTAATAATAATAATGGATGGGATTTATATAGCGCCTTTCTAATACTCAAGGCGCTTTACATCGCATTATTCATTCACTCCTCAGTCACACTCGGTGGTGGTAAGCTACTTCTGTAGCCACAGCTGCCCTGGGGCAGACTGACGGAAGCGTGGCTGCCATTCTGCGCCTACGGCCCCTCCGACCACCGCCAATCACTCACACACATTCAATCTGGGCAAGAGACTGTGCATCTACCCAATATATTCCACTCATGATTTTATACACCTCTATAAGATTACCCCTGATCCTCCTGAGCTCCAAGGAATAGAGTCCCAGCCTACTCAACCTCGGCCTATAGCTCACACCCTCTAGTCCTGGCAACATCCTCGTACCCGTTCCAGCTTGCAGCATCTTTCCTATAACACGGTGCCCAGAACTGAACACAATACTCTAAATGCAGCCTCATCAACTTCTTATACAACTACAACTCCCAACTTCTGTACTCAGTATCAACTAAGTTAACCTAATATCTGCCAGGCTTTGTCTTGCCCCTCCTCTCTTCCAGTTCCCCTACCCCCCTACAATTAGTCTGAAGAAGGGTCCTGATCCAAAATGTCATCTATCCATGTTCTCCAGAGATGCTGCCTGCCCCACTGTGTTACTCTAGCATTTTGTGTGGTTTTTCATTAAATCTACGTTCAATGTGTGAATGATCATCAGCCTTCAATATTAACACCTTTGCATTTTTTCAACAATATTGTTTGACCTAGTCCACTGAACTAATGGGTATGAATTGCTATTGCCTTGTATACTTAAAAATACATGGGATGTTATAATAAAAACCCTTCACACTTCATATGTCTTATTAATGATATTTAAGCTTCCAATTTAATCACATGTATGTGTCAATATTTATTTGGCAACCTTAATAATGTTTTAAAAGTTAAGTAAAACACCAGCTGGATTTTTAGCTGTGAGAATTATTTAATGCGATTGGTCTCTTAGCCTGTTTGCTGACATTTTAGATATATAGCAAGGATTGGGTGAAACGGATGCCTTTTGGCAGCAGGGGGCAGAAAAAGGGATCATCTTGGTGTGACTTTTCCTTCCAGGTCAACGGTAATCATTGTGGACACAAGGAACTGCAGATGCTGGTTTTCAACAAAAGACACAAAATGCTGGAGTAATTCAATGGGGCCAGGCAGCATCTCTGGAGAACATGGATAGGTGATGTTTCAGGTCTGGACCCGTGTCGGACTCGATAGGTGACATTAGCACCCTTCTTCAAATTCAATCAAGACCATAAGATAACGGGGTAGAATGAGACCATTTGGTCCATTGAGTCCACTCACCATTCTATCGGCCAATCTATTAACAACCAGGTTCAGGAATAGCTACTTCCCCACAGCCATCAGGCTATTAAACCTGGCTCGGACAAAACTTTGATTATTAATAACCAATTATCTGTTATTTGCACTTTATCATTTTATTTATTCATGTGTGTATATATTTATATTACGGTATATGGACACATTGATCTGTTTTGTAGTAAATGCCTACTATGTTCTGTGTGCTGAAGCAAAGCAAGAATTTCATTGTCCTATCAGGGCACATGACAATAAACTCACTTGAACTTGAACTTTTCACCCTCAACCCCATTCTCATGCCTTCTCCCCGTAACCTTTTATAGACAATAGACAATATGTGCAGGAGTAGGCCATTCGGCCCTTTGAGCCAGCACCGCCATTCAAGGTGATCATGGCTGATCATCCCCAATCAGTATCCATTTCCTGCCTTCTCCCCATATCTCCTGACTCCGCTATTTTTCGGAGCCCTATCTAGCTCTCTCTTGAAAGCATCCAGAGAACCTGCCTCCACCGCCCTCTGAGGCAGAGAATTCCACAGACTCACAACTCTCTTTTACCCTCTAACTAACCAAGAATCTATCAATCTCCACTTTAAAAATACCCAATGACTTGGCCTCCAGAGCCGTCTGTGTCAATGAATTCTACAGATTCACCACCATCTGGCTAAAGAAATTGCTCCGAATCTACATTCTTAAGGTGCCTCCTTTAATTCTGTGCCCTCTGGTCCTCGACCCTCTCCACATCCACTCTATCCAGGCCTGATGCAAGGCTGCAATCAAAAGCGAGGATAATTGTCGCTTTTCCATTTTCTGGATCAAGAGCCAGCAATAATCTTTCCCTGCTGATTCGAAATGTCCTCAAACAATATCTAAACAATATTAAGCAATATGAACGAGTGGTCAATCTACCTTTTGTAGGTGTGAATAATCCAGTTGAGCAGTGCATAAAGATCATTAGATTCGAGCTGTTTTTGTTGGATACATTCCAAGTGAGAAGATACAGTTTGGTGATAGTATTTCAGGTACACATTAAAAATATTGTAACTTCCCGGATAACTCTTTTGGGTAAAGTTTTTGACAGTTTTCAAATCCTCCACAATGGTTTGTTGAAGGTCTAATAAGTGCAGTGCCATCCATGAAGCCTTCTGCTCCTTCGCAACGAAGGGCAGGTTTGATATCCGTTCCTTTACACTTTTGGTTACTGTCTCTGCCCACAATTCTTTCCACTTTCTGGGTCTTCTGAAACTCTCAGCATCAGAAGGATTCATTGCCTCTTGCCACTCTTTTTCTGCTGCTTCATCCATATCAATAACGTTAATTGCTGAACGCAGATGGCTGCTATTTTCTTCGGGCGTAGTGAGGGAATTGGCAATTATGGACGTTATTTGTTCAACAAGTGCGTCAAGAAGCAGATGAAGATCTCGAACTTTGACCATGTTTTTTTGGTGGCATTCTTCATCTTTTGCAAGCTTTCTCTCATTGAGCAACTCCTTTTCCAATTTATTTATATTTTCATTGGCCTCCAGAAACAATTTATTGGTTATTAACTGGTTTATTTCCATTACTGCAAGATAAAATTAAACATAATGAGTCACAGTAAGTGGGTTGAAAGCATTATATTCAACACACTTTTAGTTTAGTTTAGTTTAGATATAGAGCGCGGAAACAGACACTTCGGCCCACCGAGTCTACGCCGAACAGAGATTCCTCCCCACACTAACAGTATTCTACACACTCGGGATAATTTACAATCTTACCAAGCCACTTAACCTACAAACCTACACATCTTTTAAGTGCGGGTGGAAACTGGAGCTCCCAGAGAAAACCCATGCAGGTCACGGGATAATCGTACAAACTCCATATAGACAGCAACCATAGTCAGGATCGAACCAGGCACAGAAATCGCTGTCCAAACATGGGGGGGTACACAATTTCTTGGCAGGCGCGCACGCGAGGTTTCGGCCGTGGGCCCTATGGTCGTTAACATCGGCAACTGACCTAATTGGTGACCTACTCCGAACTCCGGCAACAGCAGAATCATGGGGCTTTAATCAGCCCGTTTGCGGGGCCTTTCATCGCCCGGCGGGGGCTTCGAGACAAGGAGCCTCAATCGCCTTGACGCAGCAATTTGACCGCGGCGCAGTGGAAGGTCCCGAGGATGATTTTTAAGCTGCGCTGGGCCGGGCGATGTAAAGCCCGCGAACGGGCCGATTCAAGCTCCGCTCTGTGACCTTTGCTCCACCAGGACGTCTCCCTGCTCCAATCGCTGTGCTCTATCCTCAGTCCCACCCCCTCTAACTGACACCTCCCTCCTCCAATCATTGCGCTGAATCATCATGGGCCCTCCACTGCATGCTGACCGACGTCCCTCTTGTCCAATCGACGCCTTCAATCATCAGTCCCACCACCACTGAAAGCGGAGATTTTAAACAGCTTTTTTTTTCACTAAGTTTTAAAATCCGGATTACAAAAAATGGGGGTGGGGGATCGGCCCCCACCTCTCAAAACAGGGGAGGGCGTGTCCCCCTGTCCCCCCCTGGGATTTCCACGCCAGGATCGAACCCAGGTCTCTGGCGCTGTAACGCAACAATTCTACCGCTGTGACACAGAGCCGCCCTATTTACATAACTTTTCTTTTTCTGACTGTTACATCTCCACTATATTTCATAGTATTTTGCACAAAAACAATGAAACAAGTTTAACGTCTATTAAAAGGAAGAATAATTCATGATTTCTTACATTTTCAAATATTCCTGTGAAAGTATTACAATACATACATAGAAAATATATATGTGGGTCATCACCGAAATGTCACGCATCGGAAGTTCTCCAGAGATGCATCTGAGCCGCTGAGTTACTACAGCATTTGTGCCCCCTTGTGGAAGATGTCGGCAGTTCAGCTGGGAGTTTCTCTCCACCGCCTCCCACATTCTTTCTCACCTTCCCACTGTCGAAACTGGAAGAGCAGCGAGCCCGGGCAACAGTTTTATACCTATGAAGCAGACGGGAGGCCCTTGCCATCCACCCGTGGCAGTAACACAGGTCATTCAGGAAACGGGACAACCTACTTTGAATTGTTACGTGAGTGCGTGTAAGTATGACATCACACACTTCAGCACAAAGTGTGTTGAGGAATAAACAATAGACAATAGGTGCAGTAGGCCATTTGGCCCTTGGAGCCAGCACCGCCATTCAATGTGATCATGGCTGATCATCCACAATCAGTACCCCGTTCCTGCCTTCTCCCCATATCCCCTTACTTCGCTATTTTTAAGAGCCCTATCTAGCTCTCTCTTGAAAGTATCCAGAGAACCTGCCTTCGCCGCCCTCTGAGGCAGAGAATTCCACAGACTCACCACTCTGTTAGAAAAAGTGTTTCCTCATCTCCGTTCTAAATGACTTACTCCTTATTCTTAAACTGTGGCCCCTGGTTCTGGACTCCCCAAACATCGGGAACATGTTTCCTGCCTCTAATGTGTCCAAGCCCTTAACAATCTTATTATATGTTTCAATGAGATCGCCTCTCATCCTTCTAAACTCCAGAGTGTACATGCCCAGCCGCTTCATTCTCTCAGCATATGACAGTCCCGCCATCCCGGGAATTAACCTTGTAAACCTACGCTGCACTCCCTCAATAGCAAGAATGTCCTTCCTCAAATTAGGGGACCAAAACTGCACCCAATACTCCAGGTGCGGTCTCACTAGGGCTCTGTACAACTGCAGAAGGACCTCTTTGCTCCTATATTCGATTCCTCTTGTTATAAAGGCCAACATGCCATTCGCTTTCTTCACTGCCTGCTGTACCTGCATGTTTACTTTCATAGACTGATGTACAAGGACCCCCAGATCCCGTTGTACTTCCCCTTTTCCCAACTTGACGCCATTTAGATAGTAATCTGCCTTCCTGTTTTTGCTACCAAAGTGGATAACCTCACATTTATCCGCATTAAACTTCATCTGCCATGCATCTGCCCACTCCCCAACCTGTCCAAGTCACCCTGCATTCTCATAGCATCCTCACAGTTCACACTGCCACCCTGTGCCACATTGAATGTGTGGCAAAGATGAGAATACAAGTGTTCCCCAACCAGTTACCATGTATGAACAGAGAGGTCCATTCACAGGTGAAGCCCAATTCTGCAGCTACACGGGTGGGTTTCAACTAAATAGTTGGGGGGCGGAGGGGGAGGCAAATTGAAAATACAATGATGAAGTTAAAGGGAAAGAGAGTATTGGAAAAGTTAAGGAAGACACCAGAATTATCAGAACAGAAAGCTTACGAAGAGATAGGAGAGTATGGCCAAGTGAAACATAGAAACATAGAAAATAGGTATAGGCTGTGGGCCGAGGAGCTTTATTCTACAGTTTCGTGACCCAAGTCACCAAACTACATGAAATTTTCACATATTGTGTAAAAAAAATTATATAAATTACCCCTGAAACTCGTCATGAAGAAAACTTGCACATTTTTTATTAAATTAGAGAAAAAACGGAAATATTTCGGGTAATTTTTAGTCCAATCAAAGCACGTTTAACATTGAGTTGTCTGCCAGTTGGCCAATCACGCGCTTTGCTTATGGCTAGCACACAAAATGGCTGAGGGGGCTTCACTGATGCCTGTTTTACTGGAGATTCCGATTTGTTGTTCTGTGGAATACATGTCGTGGAAACTTGCAGCAGGGTAATTGAATTTAAGCGGCCTTTTCACGGGGCGACTTGACGCAAGAGTTAACCGGAGTTTAACATCGTGGGAACCTCGTGCGATAACAGTACGGCATTCGTGGACCACCGTGGACCACTGTAGCGCTAACGGCAGGTCATCGTGTAACTTGGTCACTCGGGAGAAAATTCAAGAAACTTTGAATTTCTCCAAGATTGACTTGTACACTTGTGGTTGAGTATTGCAACATTATATGAACGTAGTGGCCAGTGCGATATCCGTAATAACTCTTGCGGGTACCGTGGGAACTCCTGCGAACGGTGAACCCGGAAGCTGGACAGAGGGGACAGAAGGTGATTAAAAATTATCTTCTGTGGGATTGAATTTAAAAAATAAATAAAAATAAAGATTTACATCCGCATATGGACATCAACTTATTCATGAGTTATGTTAATGAGATTCAAGAAAATAACTATAATCTTTAAAAGGGACTTTACTGAAAGGTTATGCATTTTTATGGTCCGTGAGAAATTTTTCACATGTCCTTCTTTGAGAGATAGAGGTCGGAGTCCTCGGGTCCAGGGGTCCGGAACGCTACCAATCAATGTTGTACAGAGACCCGTGTAAGGAGTGACCTGCACATGCTGGTTTAAACCGAAGACAGACACAAAAAGCTGGAGTTGTATAGACTTGTATAAGAATCGCCTGAGGCCAAGTAGCGGAGGGTGATTGCTATGCGCAACCCTGGTTCCAGTGCTTTTCTCATTACAGTGTCAGTCTTCTTCAGCAGAGGTCCCAAATTATTCTTTAATTCATTAAAGAGCTCGGGTGAAATTCTGACAAAGTTTTTGA
This sequence comes from Amblyraja radiata, assembly GCF_010909765.2. Taxonomy (NCBI): domain Eukaryota; kingdom Metazoa; phylum Chordata; class Chondrichthyes; order Rajiformes; family Rajidae; genus Amblyraja; species Amblyraja radiata. Next base: position 982,612 of record NC_045964.1, on the reverse strand, counting down.
ATGCACTTGTATCCTCTTCGCACAGCACATTAAGCAGTTGCTCATATTGTCCAAATTGAGCTCTCCGTTGAAAGATGGGCTTCACCCAGTGAGACTTCCTCTTAATTCTCTTTTTAATTAATCTCTCCCTTCTGCCTTCAAGCAAGCGTTTTCGATGCACATAGTGGGCAGCTGCATGCAGCGCGTCAATGAAAAAAACCAACATCCTGTACTCGAAATTATTTAGTATAGGCATGTCTCCAAATGAGCCGATTCAACCAAGGGAGGATATATATAGTGTGTGAAAAAAAAAGTTACATCATTTGTGTCACGATGTTCATTCAAGATTTAACGCGAAAGCTCGGGAAATGGCCAAGTCACTCGCACAAATAACATAAATGCCGAGTACCGTGGGAACTCTTTATCTATCCCCGTTATATCGTGCGAGACTCGTGCTGGATCACGACCTCTTCACTCTTGTGACATCTTGCGTCAACTCGCCCCGTGAAAAGGCCGCTTTAGTGAGAAAAGCATTAAAAAGGCTGATGAATGTGCTGCTAAGTGAATTGAAGTAGAAGAAAGCCTTGAAAGCAAAGTCCCTGCTGATATGCTGCCAACACAAAGAAGACAGCCAGGAATCAACTCTAACTGAAAGGTAAGATCTAAAGTCTGAATTTATGAAATTCTATCGGTATGGAGTTTAATTAATTTCATTGCACCCTTTTATAATGTGAATAAATTCATTCATTCATTCATTCACTCATTCATTCATGAAATTGAGGGCCTAATCTATATGTATCCATAACAGTCAATTAAACATTGTCACTAATGCCAGCTTGTTGTAGAGTAATGTCATTAACAGCTAATCTCGGAACTGCCTGCGAAAACTTACCGGGAAAAAGTGCTCCGATCGCGGGGCCTAGGTACCCGCGGTATAGTGAAGCCGCTGTCTCAATTAAGAAGCGGCCGATTCACGAACGCGGAGCCGCGGATCGTCAGTGGTGGGCAAATTAATGGAAAGAATACTTAGAGATAATATATATAAGCATCTGGATAAACAGGGTCTGATTAGGAACAGTCAACATGGATTTGTGCCTGGAAGGTCATGTTTAACTAATCTTCTTGAATTTTTTGAAGATGTTACTCGGGAAATTGATGAGGGTAAAGCAGTGGATGTTGTGTATATGGACTTCAGTAAGGCCTTTGACAAGGTTCCTCATGGAAGGTTGGCTAAGAAGGTTCAATGGTTGGGTATTAATGGTGGAGTAGCAAGATGGATTCAACAGTGGCTGAATGGGAGATGCCAGAGAGTAATGGTGGATGGTTGTTTGTCAGGTTGGAGGCCAGTGACGAGTGGGGTGCCACAGGGATCTGTGTTGGGTCCACTGTTGTTTGTCATGTACATCAATGATCTGGACGATGGCGTGGTAAATTGGATTAGTAAGTATGCAGATGATACTAAGATAGGTGGGGTTGCGGGTAATGAAGTAGAGTTTCAAAGTCTACAGAGAGATTTATGCCAGTTGGAAGAGTGGGCTGAAAGATGGCAGATGGAGTTTAATGCTGATAAGTGTGAGGTGCTGCATCTTGGCAGGACAAATCAAAATAGGACGTACATGGTAAATGGTAGGGAATTGAAGAATGTAGGTGAACAGAGGGATCTGGGAATAACTGTGCACAGTTCCCTGAAAGTGGAATCTCATGTAGATAGGGTGGTAAAGAAAGCTTTTGGTGTGCTGGCCTTTATAAATCAGAGCATTGAGTATAGAAGTTGGGATGTAATGTTAAAATTGTACAAGGCATTGGTGAGGCCAATTCTGGAGTATGGTGTACAATTTTGGTCGCCTAATTATAGGAAGGATGTCAACAAAATAGAGAGAGTACAGAGGAGATTTACTAGAATGTTGCCTGGGTTTCAGCAACTAAGTTACAGAGAAAGGTTGAACAAGTTAGGGCTTTATTCTTTGGAGCGCAGAAGGTTAAGGGGGGACTTGATAGAGGTTTTTAAAATGATGAGAGGGATAGACAGAGTTGACGTGGAAAAGCTTTTCCCACTGAGAGTAGGGAAGATTCAAACAAGGGGACATGACTTGAGAATTAAGGGACTGAAGTTTAGGGGTAACATGAGGGGGAACTTCTTTACTCAGAGAGTGGTAGCTGTGTGGAATGAGCTTCCAGTGAAGGTGGTGGAGGCAGGTTCGTTTTTATCATTTAAAAATAAATTGGGTAGTTATATGGATGGGAAAGGAATGGAGGGTTATGGTCTGAGTGCAGGTATATGGGACTAGGGGAGATTATGTGTTCGGCACGGACTAGAAGGGTCGAGATGGCCTGTTTCCGTGCTGTAATTGTTATATGGTTATATGGTTATCTCCGCAGGCGGGTGGGGGGGGGGGGTGGAGGCTGTACATAGTGCCGACTGTAGTGGCCGTTTTCAGACCCCGACCACGGGAGAAAAACAGAGGGATATCGATCGCAATTTATAGGCTCCATTGCAGTGAGAAATGGTCAGAAATGGTTGATTTTTCTGTAGAAATGAATTGGTGATATGTGAACTTGAACTAGTTTTTCTATGGTAGTAACCTATTGTTATTCTCATTAACATTAAGAAGAGGTTTAAATTTTATGAATTGAAGTCCATGCAGACTTAATGACTATGAGATTATTTTTTTCTGTAGCCTCTACTGAAACTTGAAATAACTTATCAATTGTAGTAAATTACAGTGTAAGTCTCATTGACATTAAATAGAGGTTGACACTTTATGAATTGAAGTCCATGCAGACCCAAGTACTATGAGATGTTTCTTTCTCTAGCTATTCTGTACCCTCTGCTCCTGCACTTGAACTTGAAGTCTTATCTATGGCTGTAAATTACAGTGTCAGTCTCAATGTCATTAAGAAGAGATTGACATTTTATGAATTGAAGTCCATGCAGACCTAAGTAATATGAGATTTTTTTTCTGCAGCTTCTGCCCCTCCACTCTTCAGAGCCTGTCCACACAAAAGTGTTTTGCGTGGACATTCACTGTGCTTTAATGAACACTAATTTGATAATTTTCAGACTTGCCATCCCATCTACCTGGACATGCATACATGTTTAATTTCCTCATTGATATGTCGATATTATCTTACATAATATAAAACATAAAAAGATGTAAAATACACCTTGACACATATTATCTTCTATTATTAGGAGGCAGCAGTGTATCCCAGGTTATCATGCAGAGTGCTTCTGCAACATAACAACAATAAATCGAGCGATAGCAAAGTCTAGAAGGAAGAAAGGTAATGATAGGACTCAAACAACAAATCTTTTTACTTATGGTCATATGATGTTACTTTGAAAAATGAAAAGATATATTTGAGGATGTTGATCTATTTTACTTTTCATTCCTTTTCTGTTTTCTTTTTCCTCTTTCAATTGAGTTCAAGACGCTGAAAAGCCTGAAGCAGGTGAATCACCTCCAGAGTCAATTCCTGATGGTGAAGCAGATGAGCCGGCCCCAAAGAGACTGCTTCGATCCATGACAAGTCATAGTCAACAAACAGCAACTGTTGAGCACACTGACCGTAGGCATGTCCTACCAGCGCATTGCATCATTTGTAAATGTTCAAAGTACACAAAAGAAATAAATTGTGGAAAAAAATGATTATATAAAGTTTTATTTTAATGTGGATCGTTTCACTGTTTATTTGGTCAAATTATTTAAACAATGAGTGAATTACTTATGATAACCAAGAAGAGTAAGGTGACATGCCTCAATGACTATCGACCAGTGGCACTAACGCCGGTGGTGATGAAGTGCTTTGAGAGGTTGATCATGGAGCAAATCAACTCCTACATCGACAAAAACCTGGACTCACTGCAGTTCGCGTACCGCCACAACAGATCAACGGTGGATGCGATCTCGCTGGCCCTCCACTCCGCACTGGACCACTTGGACAACAAAAACTCATATGTCAGGCTGTTATTCATTGATTACAGCTCGGCATTTAACACAATCATCCCCTCCAAACTGGTTACCAAACTCGCAGAACTGGGTCTCTGCGCATCCCTCTGCAACTGGATCCTCGACTTCCTCGTCCACAGACCACAGTCTGTTCGTATTGGTGGAAATGTGTCAGCCTCAATAACAATCAGCACGGGAGCACCTCAAGGCTGCGTGCTCAGCCCCCTGCTGTACTCACTCTATACCCATGACTGCGTAGCGAACCACAGTGCGAACTCCATCATCAAGTTCGCTGACGACACCACTATTGTGGGGCGCATCACTGATGGGGATGAGTCAGAGTACAGAAGAGAGATCGAGCAACTGTCCATATGGTGCCAGCGCAATAACCTGGCCCTCAACACCAGCAAAACCAAGGAACTGATTGTGGACTTTGGAAGGAGTAGGAGGGGGACCCACAGCCCCATTTATATCAACGGGTCGATGGTTGAAAGGGTCAAGAACTTCAAATTCCTAGGCGTGCACATCTCTGAAGATCTTTCCTGGTCCGAGAACACTAACGCAATTATCAAAAAAGCTCATCAGCGCCTCTACTTCCTGAGAAGATTACGGAGAGTCGGATTGTCAAGGAAGACTCTCTCTAACTTCTACAGGTGCACAGTCGAGAGAATGCTGACCGGTTGCATCGTGGCAATTTGAGCGCCCTGGAGAGAAAAAGACTACAAAAAGTAGTAAACACTGCCCAGTCCATCATTGGCTCTGACCTTCCTTCCATCGAGGGGATTTATCGCAGTCGCTGCCTCAAAAAGGCTGGCAGTATCATCAAAGACCCACACCATCCTGGCCACACACTCATCTCCCTGCTACCTTCAGGTAGAAGGTACAGGAGCCTGAAGACTGCAACAACCAGGTTTAGGAATAGCTACTTCCCCTCAGCCATCAGGCTATTAAACCTGGCTCGGACAAAACTCTGATTATTAGCAACCACTTTCTGTTATTTGCACTACCAGTTTATTTATTCATGTGTGTATATATTTATATCATGGTATATGAACACATTTATCTGTTTTGTAGTAAATGCCTACTATTTTCTGTGTGCTTAAGCAAAGCAAGAATTTCATTGTCCTATACAGGGACACATGACAATAAACTCACTTGAACTAATGGCGTGCCAGTGAATGACTGCGACAATCCACCCACCGATCCACACATACATACATACATATGCACATCCACACACACACATCCATCCATACGCACACTTCCATGCAAGCAAACACACACATACATGCACACATAAATCTGCACACACACACACATCCATTCACACGCAGACATACATGCACACATACATCCATCCACACGTACATACGCACAGCCACAGATACACGTTTCAAAGGCATACACAGACACACACAAACTAGAGATAAACAATGCAACACTTTTAGGGTTCTTTTAGGTTAAAGGTAGTAGCCCTCATTTGCAAAGGCACCATCGGGGGGGGGGGGGGGGGGGCCTATAACATAAATATAAGCTCATTGTAGCTTAAAATGAATATTCATCGAGTAAACATCAGAGCATTCGATTCTTGGCCAGGATGTGACATTTACATCAGAAATAAGACAGGTCTCTTACAGGTCTGGCACTGGCCCAGTCCCACTATGGCCGTTACCCCCCCTCTCCCCACTTTGGCAGTCAGCGGGGTTCAGTGAATGGGGAAACCTAGAGGATCTGTCCTGACCCTTTAATTAGGCAGGTTCACGAGCCCTTAATACCTGGGACATCTGCTGCAGTCTCATTTAATTTCCTAAACATGCCTGCCTGGCACTGCCCCAGTCCCACTATGGCCGTTACCCCCACTCTGCACACTGGCAGTCAGTGGGGTTCAGTAAAGGAAGGAACCCACAAGAACTGCCCTAACCCATTAATTAGGCTGGTTCAGGAGCAGGACCTCTGCGACAGTGTCATTAAAAAAACACTCACAATTATATTCATCATATTATTTTTATATAATATAATTATACTTAATTATATATGATTACATTCATATTTACAGGCTACATATATATATATATATATATTGGTATAATAATATATCGTTTAAATGGACTGCAAAACGGAAATAGGCTGCCCATGGTGTAATACGGGCATTGGCCACAAGATGGCGCTTATTTTCCCGATCTCATTTTCTAATTAGTTGAATTAATTAATGTGCAACTTTCGGCAATGATGAGTTATGACATCCTTCTCAATTATATTTCATCCAAATCTGTGGAAAATGTCATGTAGTTTGGTGACAGGTCACAAAACCCTATTTCTAGACACATTTTTGATGCTCGGCCCACAGCCTAGTACAGGAGTAGGCCATTCAGCCCTTCGAGCCTGCACCGCAATTCAATATGATCATGGCTGATCATCCAACTCAGTATCCTGTACCAGCCTTCTCTCCATACCCCCTGATCTCTCTGCCACAGAGGGTAGTCGAGGCCAGTTCATTGGCTATATTAAAGAGGGAGTTAGATGTGGCCCTTGTGGCTAAAGGGATCAGGGGGTATGGAGAGAAGGCAGGTACAGGATACTGAGTTGGATGATCAGCCATGATCATATTGCTCGAAGGGCCGAATGGCCTACTCCTGCACCTAATTTCTATGTTTCTATCCTTGGCAGGACAAATCAAGTGTTACACCTTGGCAGGACAAATCAAAATAGGACGTACATGATAAATGGTAGGGAATTGAAGAATACAGTTGAACAGAGGGATCTGGGAATAACCGTGCATAGTTCCTTGAAGGTGGAATCTCATATAGATAGGGTGGTAAAGAAAGCTTTTGGTATGCTAGCCTTTATAAATCAGAGCATTGAGTATAGAAGCTGGGATGTAATGTTAAAATTGTACAAGGCATTGGTGAGACCAAATCTGGAGTATGGTGTACAATTTTGGTCGCCCAATTATAGGAAGGATGTCAACAAAATAGAGAGAGTACAGAGGAGATTTACTAGAATGTTGCCTGGGTTTCAACAACTAAGTTACAGAGATAGGTTGAATAAGTTAGGTCTTTATTCTCTGGAGCGCAGAAGGTTAAGGGGGGACTTGATAGAGGTCTTTAAAATGATGAGAGGGATAGACAGAGTTGATGTGATCAAGCTTTTCCCTTTGAGAATAGGGAAGATTCAAACAAGAGGACATGACTTCAGAATTAAGGGACAGAAGTTTAGGGGTAACATGAGGGGGAACTTCTTTACTCAGAGAGTGGTAGCGGTGTGGAATGAGCTTCCAGTGGAAGTGGTGGCGGCAGGTTCGTTGGTATCATTTAAGAATAAATTGGATAGGCATATGGATGAGAAGGGAATGGAGGGTTATGGTATGAGTGCAGGCAGGTGGGACTAAGGGAAAAAAATTGTTCGGCGCGGACTTGTAGGGCCGAGATGGCCTGTTTCCGTGCTGTAATTGTTATATGGTTCTATCCCTTTAGCCACAAGGGCCACATCTAACTCCCTCTTAAATATAGCCTCCCGACGCCGGAGTACCATCACCCGGCGAGAACATCGGGCGCCGTGGCGGTGACTGTGGAGGCCTCAATAGGTCCGACTTTGGGTGGACAAGAGGATGGGGACTGGACTTTGTGCCTTCCCCCACAGTGGGAATCACTGTGGGGGGATGTTTTAATGTTTTGGTGTTGAATTTCTTCATGAATACTGTGTTGTATTTTTATTAGTGTGCTGCAAGGACATCAGAATTTCCCCTGAATAAGGGGATTAATAAAGTCTATCAATCAATCGAACTGGCCTCAACTACCTTCTGTGGCAGAGAATTCCAGAGATTCACCACTCTCTGTGTAAAAAATGTTTTTCTCATCTCAGTCCTAAAAGATTTCCCCCTTATCCTTAAACTGTGACCCCCTGTTCTGGACTTCCCCAACATCGGGAACAATCTTCCTGCATCTAGCCTGTCGAACCCCTTAAGAATTTTGTACATTTCTATAAGATCCCCCCTCAATCTTCTAAATTCTAGCGAGAACAAGCCGAGTCTATCCAGTCTTTCTTCATATGAAAGTCCTGACATCCCAGGAATCAGTCTGGTGAACCTTCTCTGTACTCCCTCTTTGGCAAGAATGTCCTTCCTCAGATTAGGAGACCAAAACTGTACGCAATACTCCAGGTGTGGTCTCACCAAGACCCTGTACAACTGCAGTAGAACCTCCATGTTCCTATACTCAAATCCGTTTGCTATGAATGCTAACATACCATTCGCTTTCTTCACTGCCTGCTGCACCTGCATGCCTACTTTCAATGACTGGTGTACCGTGACACCCAGGTCTCGTTGCATCTCCCCTTTTCCTAATCGGCCACCATTCAGATAATAGTCTACTTTCCTGTTTTTGCCACCAATGTGGATAATTTCACATTTATACACATTATACTGCATCTGCCATGCATTTGCCCACTCACCCAGCCTATCCAAGTCATCCTTCAGCCTCCTAGCATCCTCCTCACAGCTAACACTGCCCTCCAGCTTCGTGTCATCCCCAAACTTGGAGATGTTGCATTCAATTCCCTCGCCCAAATCATTAATATATATTGTAAATAGCTGGGGTCCCATCACTGAGCCTTGCGGTACACAACTAGTCACTGCCTGCCATTCTGAAAAGGACCCGTTTACTCCTACTCTTTGCTTCCTGTCTGCCAGCCAGTTCTCTATCCACATCAATACTGAACCCCCAATAACGTGTGTTTTAATTTTGTATGCTAATCTCTTATGTGGGACCTTGTTGAAAGCCTACTGAAAGTCCAGATATAACACATCCACTGGTTCTTCCTTATCCACTCTACTAGTTACATCCTCGAAAAATTTTATAAGATTCGTCAGACATGATTTACCTTTCATAAATCCATGCTGACTTTGTCCAATGATTTCACCACTTTCCAAATGTGCTGCTATCCCATCTTTAATAACTGACTCTAGCAGTTTCCCCACTACCGATGTTAGACTAACTGGTCTGTAATTCCCCGTTTTCTCTCTCCCTCCCTTTTTAAAAAGTGGGGTTATATTAGCTACCCTCCAATCCTCAGGAACTACTCCAGAATCTAAAGAGTTTTGAAAAATGATCTCTAATGCATCCACTATTTCTGTGGCTACTTCCTTAAGTACTCTGGGATGCAGCCTATCTGGCCCTGGGGATTTATCGGCCTTTAATCCATTCAATTTACCTAACACCACTTCCCGGCTAACCTGGATTTCACTCAGTTCCTCCATCTCATTTGACCCCTGGTCCCCTGCTTTTTCTGGCAGATTATTTAAGTCTTCCTTAGTGAAGACAGAACCAAAGTAGTTATTCAATTGGTCTGCCATGTCCTTGTTCCCCATGATCAATCACCTGTTTCTGACTGCAAGGGACCTTTTAACTAATCTTTTTCTCTTCACATTTCTATAAAAACTTTTGCAGTCAGTTTTATGTTCCCTGCCAGTTTTCTTTCATAATCTATTTCCCCTTTCCTAATTAAGCCCTTTGTCCTCCTCTGCTGGACTCTGAATTTCTCCCAGTCCTCTGGTAGGCTGCTTTTTCTGGCTAATTTGTATGCTTCATCTTTTGTTTTGATACTATCCCTGATTTCCCTTCTTATCCACGGATGCACTACCTTCCCCGATTTATTCTTTTGCCAAACTGGGATGAACAATTGTTGTAGTTCATCCATGCAGCTTTTAAATGCCTTCCATTGCATATCCACCATCAACCCTTTAAAAATCAATTGCCAGTCTATCTTGGTCAATTCACATCTCATACCCTCAAAGTTACCTTTCTTTAAGTTCAGAACCCTTGTTTCTGAATTAATTATGTCACTCTCCATCCTAATGAAGAACTCAACCATATTATGGCCACTCTTGCCCAAGGGGCCACGCACAACAAGACTGCTAACTAACCCTTCCTTATTACTCAATACCCAGTCTAGAATAGCCTGCTCTCTCGTTGGTTCCTCTATTCAACTCATCCACCTTATTACGAATGCTCCTTGCATTGAGACACAAAGCCTTCAGGCTTGTTTTTACAACACTCTTACCCCTTATACAATTATGTTGAAAAGTGGCCCTTTTTGATTTTTGCCCTGGTTTTGTCTGCCTGCCACTTTTACTTTTCACCTTGCTACCTATTGCTTCTACCCTCATTTTACACCCCTCTGTCTCTCTGCTCACACATTTAAGAAACCCACCACCTCTTATTCTCTGTTTATTATCCTTTTCTTCTTTCCCCCCTGAAATAGGAATCAATGTGAAAGGTGAGGTGAGTAATGGATTAAGAGTATTATATATGAATGCGCGAAGTATAAGAAGTAAAGTGGATGAGATTGAGGCTCAGTTAGATTGGTAGATATGACATTGTGGTGATTACGGAGACGTGGCTGCAGGAGGATCTTGACTGGGAACTAAATATTCAGGGTTATGCATCCTATAGAAAGGCTAGGCAGGTGGGCAGAGGAGATGTTCTGTTGGTGAGGGATGAAATTCAGTCCCTTGCGAGGGGACTGATGATGTAGCATCACTGTGGATAGAATTGAGGAATAGTAAAGGTAGGACAACACTAATGGGAGTTATCTACAGGCCCCCGAACAATAACCTGGATATAGGGTGCAAGTTGCGAGTTAAAACTGGCATGTAACAAAGGTAATGCCACTGTGGTTATGGGAGATTTCTGTATGCAGGTAGATCGGGAAAAACTGGGAAAACTGGGAATTTCTTGGTCCTGGACCCCAAGAAAGGGAGTTTGTAGAGTGCCTCCGAGATGGATTCTTAGAGCAGCTTGTACTGGAGCCGACCGGAGGGAAAGCAATTCTGGATTTAGTGTTGTCCATTGGACCAGATTTAATAAGGGAACTCGAGGTAAAGGATTCGCTAGAAAGTAGTGACCATAATATGATAAGTTTTAATTTGCAATTTGGGAGGGAAAAGATTAAATCAGAAGTGTCAGTGTTGCAGTTAAACAAAAGGGACTATGGAGGCATGAGAGAGGAGCTGGCCAAGGTAGACTGGAAAGGGATCCAAGCAGGGATGACGGTGGAACAGCAATGGCTGGAATTACTGAACAGATGCAGGATCATTTCATGCCAAAGAGGAAGAAAGATTCCAAGGGGAATAAGAGGCAATGGAAGTTAAAGATGGAATAAAAACTAAAAAAGATGTATGACAAAGCAAAGAGTAGCGGGAAGCCAGAGGATTGGGAAACTTTCAAAAGACAATAGAAGGTAACAAAAAGAGCAATACGGGGTGAAAAGATGAAGTAAGAGGGTAAACTGGACAAGAATTTAAAGAAGGATAGTAAAAGCTTCTTTAGGTATGTTAAAAGAAAAAGATTAGTAAAGACAAATGTGGGTCTTGAGTACTGAGGTCGGTGGGGGCGCTGCGAGCCGGCAGCCCAGCCAGCAACGAGTTAGTTTTTTCAACTTTTTTTGTTTTTTTAGTGTGTCTAAATGTGTGTTTTTAATGTCTTGTGTGGGGGGTAAGGGGGAAACCGCTTTGGCGCCTCCTCCATGGAGTGGCGACTTTTTCCATGTCGCCTCCCCTGTGGCCTAACATCGAGGATCGGTACGGCCTTTCGCGGGGATGTGCCTGGGGCTTCAGCTGCGGGCGCAGCGGGGACTCTCGTCATGGAGCCGGCGAGCCCTCGCCGGAGGGGAGCGCTCCGTTCACTGGCCCGTGGTAGCCTGAAGCCGCGGTCTGCAGAGCTCCAGCTGGTGCTGCGAGCGGAGCCTGGGATCCCTCGTTGGGGACCCGGGGGAAGGAGAGCTCCAACTGCCGGCCCGAGGCCAACTTCTAACCACGGGCGCGACGGGGATTTACTTACCATCGGGAGCGGGGTCCCTCGCCGGGGGTCTCTGGAGGGGAGCTTCGACTGCCGGCCCTGCGGTCTGCGATGCTTCTGGCTGCGGCGCGGTAGAAGACTTTAGATCTTCGACCGCCGGCCTGCAGCCTACACCAACTTGAAGCCGTGGTCTCCGGTGGGGAGGCACCGATTCAGGACTTACCTGGACTTACCTTGTCTGTACATCTGGACGCCCGCAGCGGCGACTGCGGAGGGTTGAGGTCCCGACCACGGGGGAAAATGGAGGAGGACGGACCACCACAGTGATGAATGCTGTGGTGGATGTTTGTGTTAAATTTTTATTCTCTAATGTGTGTCCTTTTTTATTGTACCGCTGCTGGCAAATTCAATAAAACGTGACTTGACTTGGGTCCCTTGAAGACAGAAACAGGTGAAACGATTAAGGGAAACAAGGAAATCCCAGAAGAGTTGAACAGGTACTTTGGTTCTGTCTTCACTAAGGAAAACTGAAACAATCTCCCAGATGTACTAGAGGACAGAGGATTTAGGGAGACAGAGGAACTGAAAGAAATTTGCATTAGGTGAGAAATAGTATTGGGTAGTCTGATGGGACTGAAGGCTGATAAATCCCCAGAGCCTGATGGTCTGCATCCCAGGGTGCTCAAGTAGGTGGCTCTAGAAATTGTGGATGCATTGGTTTTAGAAAGAACTGCAGATGCTGGAGAAATCGAAGGTAGACAAAAGTGCTGGAGAAACTCAGTGGGTGAAGCAGCATCTATGGAGCGAAGGAATAGGTGACGTTTCAGGTCGAGACCCTTCTTCAGACTGATGAACGCATTGGTGATCATTTCCCAATGTTCTATAGCAGAGCTGGGGAACCTGCGGCCTTCTAGGGCATTAAGTGCGGCCTTTTGAATGAATCCAAATTTTGTAATTGGCCAAATAAGATGGCACAAATTGAAGAATCTCTGTTTTTGCAAAGCCTGCTTGGCCTCTTTCCGTGAAAGTTGCAAGCTAGGCGTCACAGCTCTAAGGAGTCTGGACACAAGATGGAAGTTGATGATAAGGTGAGGTCCAGATGTCCTTCCTTTTGTTAATATTGGTTCTAGACCACAGTCTTAGAATAAAGGGGAGGCCATTTGAGACTGAGGTGAGAAAAAACTTTTTCACCCAGAGAGTTGTGAATTTGCGGAATTCACTGCTGCCACATAGGCCAAATCACTGGATGGATTTAAGAGAGAGTTATATAGAACTCTAGGGGCTAGTGAATCAAGGGATATGGGGAGAAGGCAGGCACGGGTTATTAATTGGGGACGATCAACCATGATCACAATGAACACAATGCTGGCTTGAAGGGCCGAATGATCTCCTCCTGCACCTATTTTCTAATGTTACTATGTTTCTAATATGTATGAGGCTTTTGCAGAAGAGTTGAGCAAGTTTGCAAGTGCATGATTTGGATGAATTAGCCCTCAATGAAACAGAACAACTTCACACAATACTCAAGAAGGAAAATATATATTATTCAATCGCTTTGGATGAATCAACTGATACTATTGACTCGGCGCAGGTTTTATATTTCATTCGGGCCATAACAGAAGATTTTCTTTGCTACGAAGAGTTACTCGTTTTGGGCACTTACGGGTAGAACACGAGGAATAGATTTCTTCAACAACTTTCAAGATAAATGTTGTGAAGTTAGACTGGATTTGGTTAATTTAGTGAATGTATGTACAGAGGGTGCACCTTCCATGACAGGAAAACGTGAAGGGTTTATTGCACAGATAAAAAAGGTATTATCAGATCCAGATGCTCTCATTTCTTTTCATTGTATCTTACATCAGCCAAATCTCTGTGCTAATTCTACTATTTTAAGTGACACTTTGTTAACTATATTCGAGCAAATGCAAAACTGCATCGTCAGTTTTGTAATAAGTTAAAGTTGGACGATGAGGCATTCAGTGTGGATTTGCCATATCATTGTAAGTGCGTTGGCTATCGCAGGGACAGGTGTTAGCAAAATGTTTATCTTTGCGAGAACAGATAGTTAAATTTCATGAAGAACAGAATCAGCAATGTGAATTATTGAAAGAAGATTTCTATAGAAATACTGCATTTCTGTGTGATATCATGTCAAAACATAATGACTTGAATGTTTCTTTGCAAGGTAAAACTAAGTCTATATATGTGGCAAAAAAATCCAAGCATTTCGAAAAAAGCTACCTTTTTTCAAAACTCATCTTTTTCAAAATGAAATTTGGGATGAACATTTCCCCCAGTTAGCAAAGGTCATTGATGAGCAGGAGGATCCATGCGAATCATTTGAAGAATACGCAGCTGTTAGAGACTTATTAATTAAAGAATACAATGAAAGGTTCACTGACTTTGAGAATCATGAAATCACACTCAAATTATCATTTCAACCTCACCTAGTTGGTCTCCAAGGCTCCTAAAGAACTACAGATGGAATTCATTGAGCTCTCAGAAGATGACATTTTAAAGTCCTTATTTAACACTAAGAAAGATCCGATTGAAATATGGAAAAACTGCAATAGGATACCCACGTCTTCGGCAACATGCACGAAAAATGCTTTCTTATGGCTGCCAACCACTTATGGCTGCCAATCTACATTCTCCTACCTAAGCCAAATCAAGATGCCCTTAAGGTCACAAATGACGGATACCCATCTAGAAGATCAGCTGAAACTGCGTACCTCCATGTTGCAACCAAATATTCAAATGCTTTCCCACAAAAAGCAGTCACAACAAAGTCATTAAAAGGTTAGTTAACTTTAGAATCAACAATTTTTTTTTCATTTTCTTGAAGTTAGTACACAGTAGTTAGATTTTTACAAAATAACGTACATTTTGAAGTATATCTAATTGAAGTTTCTTGGATGCGGTATTACAGCTAACTTAATGCGGCATTCCAACATGAAAAGGTTCCCACCCCTGTTCTATAGATTCAAGATCAGTTCCTGTGGATTGGAGCTAATGTTATCCCACTTTTCAAGAAAGGAGCAAGAGAGAAAACGGGGAATTATAAGCCAGTTAGCCTGACAACAGTGGTGAGGAAGATGCTGGAGTCAATTATTAAAGAAGTAATAACAGTGCATTTGGATAGCAGTAAAATGATTGGTCCAATTCAGCATGGATTAATGGAGGGGAAATCCTGCTTGACTAATCTTCTGGAATGAGGTGAGACCACATCTGGAGTATTGTGTGCAGTTTTGGTCTCCTAAATTGAGGAAGTGATTGAGGCGGTGCAGCGTAGGTTCATATGGCAGGACTGTCAAATGAGGAAAGATTGGAAAGACTGGAATTTAGAAGGATGAGGGAGAATCTTATCAAACGTATAAAATTATAAAATGACTAGACAAGCTAGATGCAGAAACAATGTTCCCAATGTCGAGGGATTCCAGAACCAGGGGCCACAGTCTAAGAATAAAGGGGAGGCCATTTAAAACTGAGATGAAAAAAAACTTTTTCACCCAGAGAGTTGTGAATTTGTGGAATTCTCTGCCACAGAGGGCAGTGGAGGCCAAGTCACTGGATGGATTTAAAAGAGAGTTAGATAGAGCTCTAGGTAGGCACGGGTTACTGATTGTGAATGATCAGCCATGATCGCAATGAATGGCGGTGCTGGCTTGGTGTCAAATAGTCTCCTCCTGAACCTATTTTCTATGTTTCAATGTACAAGTCAAACAATCACGAGTGGTACAAGAGATCTATTTACGAGCTTCACAAAGCCATCAAAGGTGCCAAGAGGGGATAACAGACCATGCTAGAGTCCTGGAATAACCACATTTTCATCTGTCATGTCATAAGTACATAAGTGAGAGGAATAGAATTAGGCCATTCAGCCCATCATGGCTGATCTCTTTCTCCTAGCCCCATTCTCCTTCCTTCTCCCCATAAACTCTGACACCCATACTAATCAAGAATCCATCTATCTCCGCCTTAAAAAAATCCACTGACTTGGCCTCCACAGCCATCTGTAACAAAGAATTCCACAGATTCACCAACCTCTGACTAAATAAATTTCTCCTCATCTCCTTCCTAAAAGAACGTCCTTTAATTGTGCTGAATTACCATCTCATCTTAAACAATGTTCAAATAAAGAAAACATTAACACTAAGGTAAACCTGTACCGACAATGTATGAATTAACCATCAAAGCATAGATTGCCAGGCCCATCAAATTACTCCAGCATGTTGCACCTCTTTTTGCCTGTGAAAACTAAATTGGATCCATATAACCATATAACCATATAACAATTACAGCACGGAAACAGGCCATCTCGGCCCTACAAGTCCGCGCAGAACAATTTTTTTCCCTTAGTCCCACCTGCCTGCACTCATACCATAACCCTCCATTCCCTTCTCATCCATATGCCTATCCAATTTATTCTTAAATGATACCAACGAACCTGCCGCCACCACTTCCACTGGAAGCTCATTCCACACTGCTACCACTCTCTGAGTAAAGAAGTTCCCCCTCATGTTACTCCTAAACTTCTGTCCCTTAATTCTGAAGTCATGTCCTCTTGTTTGAATCTTCCCTATTCTCAAAGGGAAAAGCTTGATCACATCAACTCTGTCTATCCCTCTCATCATTTTAAAGACCTCTATCAAGTCCCCCCTTAACCTTCTGCGCTCCAGAGAATAAAGACCTAACTTATTCAACCTATCTCTGTAACTTAGTTGTTGAAACCCAGGCAACATTCTAGTAAATCTCCTCTGTACTCTCTCTATTTTGTTGACATCCTTCCTATAATTGGGCGACCAAGATTGTACACCATACTCCAGATTTGGTCTCACCAATGCCTTGTACAATTTTAACATTACATCCCAGCTTCTATACTCAATGCTCTGATTTATAAAGGCTAGCATACCAAAAGCTTTCTTTACCACCCTATCTATATGAGATTCCACCTTCAAGGAACTATGCACGGTTATTCCCAGATCCCTCTGTTCAACTGTATTCTTCAATTCCCTACCATTTATCATGTACGTCCTATTTTGATTTGTCCTGCCAAGGTGTAACACCTCACATTTATCAGCATTAAACTCCATCTGCCATCTTTCAGCCCATTTTTCCAAATGGCCTAAATCACTCTGTAGACTTTGGAAATCCTCTTCATTATCCACAACACCCCCTATCTTGGTATCATCTGCATACTTACTAATCCAATTTACCACCCCTTCATCCAGATCATTGATGTACATGACAAACAACAAAGGACCCAACACAGATCCCTGAGGCACCCCACTAGTCACCTGCCTCCAACCCGACAAACAGCCATCCACCATTACCCTCTGGCTTCTCCCATTCAGCCACTGCTGAATCCATCTTGCTATTCCTGCATTTATACCCAACAGTTTAACCTTCTTAACCAACCTTCCATGAGGAACCTTGTCAAAGGCCTTACTAAAGTCCATATAGACAACATCCACTGCTTTACCCTCGTCAATTTCCCTAGTAACCTCTTCAAAAAATTCAAGAAGATTAGTCAAACATGACATTCCAGGCACAAATCCATGTTGACTGTTCCTAATCAGACCCTGTTTATCCAGATGCTTATATATATTATCTTTAAGTATCTTTTCCATTAATTTGCCCACCACTGAAGTCAAACTAACAGGTCTATAATTGCTAGGTTTACTCTTAGAACCCTTTTTAAACAATGAAACAACATGCGCAGTACGCCAATCCTCGGGGACTATTCCCGTTTCTAATGACATTTGAAATATTTCTGTCATAGCCCCGGCTATTTCTACACTAACTTCCCTCAATGTCCTAGGGAATATCCTGTCAGGACCTGGAGACTTATCCACTTTTATATTTTTCAAAAGTGTCAGTACTTCTTTTACTTTGAAACTCATAGTATCCATAACTACTCTACTCGTTTCCCTTACCTCACATAATTCAATATCCTTCTCCTTGGTGAATACCGAAGAAAAGAAATTGTTCAATATCTCCCCCATCTCTTTTGGCTCTGCAGATAGCTGCCCACTCTGTTTCTCCAATGGACCAATTTTATGCCTCGTTATCCTTTTGCTATTAATATAGCTGTAGAAACCCTTTGGATTTACTTTCACCTTACTTGCCAAAGCAACCTCAACCTAAACTTCTTTTAGCTTTTCTAATTTCTTTCTTAAGATTCTTTTTACATTCCTTATACTCCACAAGCACCTCATTTACTTCATGCTGCCTATAATTATTGTAGATCTCCCTCTTTTTCCGAACAAGATGTCCAATTTCCCTTGAAAACCAGGGCTCTTTCCAATTTTTACTGTTTCCTTTCAACCGAACAGGAACATAAAGATTCTGTACTCTTAAAATTTCCCCTTTAAATGTCCACCATTTCTCTTCTACATCTTTCCCATAAAACAAAATGTCCCAGTCCACTCCTTTTAAATCATCTCGCATCTCATCAAAGTTAGCCTTTCTCCAATCAAAAATCTCAACCCTAGGTCCAGTTCTGACCTTCTCCATAATTATATTGAAACTAATGGTATTGTGATCACTGGACCCGAAGTGCTCCCCAACGCATACCTCCGCCACCTGTCCCGTCTCATTTCCTAACAGGAGGTCCAGCACTGCCCCTCCTCTAGTAGGTACCTCTATGTATTGCTGCAAAAAACTATCCTGCACACATTTTACAAACTCCAAACCATCCAGCCCATTTACAGAATGTGTTTCCCAGTCTATGTGTGGAAAGTTGAAATCTCCCACAATCACTACCTTGTGCTTACTACTAATATCTGCTATCCCCTTACATATTTGCTCTTCCAATTCTCGTTCCCCATTTGGCGGTCTATAATACACCCCTATAAGTGTTGCTACACCTTTCCCACTTCTCAGTTCCACCCAAATAGCCTCCCTAGATGAGCCCTCCAATCTATCCTGCCAAAGCACTGCTGTAATATCTTCCCTGACTAGCAATGCAACACCACCACCTCTTGCCCCTCCAATTCTATCACACCTGAAGCAACGAAATCCTGGAATATTTAGTTTCCAATCACAGCCCTCCTGCAACCATGTTTCACTGATCGCCACAACATCATACTGATCATCATGATCCGACGTCCCTATTGTGATAGTTTTACTCAATGATAACACAGGTGCCATTGGATGCTGACCCCTGACAGGAATATTATCTACAAGTAATTAAACTTAAACATGTAGAATAGAAAATAGGTTATTTGTTTGTTAGTTGCCCAAAAGTGTTTACCTTATGAGGGAAAAAGCCTCGGAAACAATAAATCAAAAACATTGTAGATACTGTAGAGTATCTCTCTCTCTGTTCTGATGATGGGTCCTGGACCTGAAACATTAGCTGTTTCTATTGCCACAGATGCTTACAGATCCAATTTGCAAAAGACCGGCGCAGAAACAGAGGCGCCGGAACAGAGGCGCGGGAACAGAGGCGCGGGAACAGAGGCGCCAGAACAGAGGCGCCGGAAACAGAAGCGCGGAAACAGAAACGCCGGAATGGCAGCGCTGAAAAGTACCCAACCCTTAATTCTGAGGCTTCTGAGGCTGTGACCTCTAGTCCTAGACTCTCCCACAAGTGGAAACATCCTCTCCACATCCACTCGATCCAAGCCTTTCACTATTCTCTATGTTTCAATGAGGTCCCCACTCATTCTTCCAAACTCCAGCGAGTACAGGCCCAGTGCCGACAAACGCTCATCATAGGTTAACCCACTTATTCCCAGAATCATTCTTGTAAATCGTGTCGATTGTGGCAAGGCTTGCATCCAATACAGGCTGCAAAATGAAGGCAGGCTGTGTCGCTGGCAACATGACCCCCTGACCAGCTCAAAGCGTTCAATGCTTGTTTTCAACAGAAGGTCAGCAGAATGAAGTAATCCGTCGTGACTGCCTCTGGTGCAACTGTACCTATGGTTACGGTCACAGATATCCGATCGGTCTTCCCAAGAGTGAACCGCAGAAAGCAACTGGGCGAATGAAGGCCACATCCAGATCCTCAGGTCTTGCACGAACCAGTAGGCAAGAGTAATCTCGGACATCGTTAACCTCTCCCTACTTCATTCTGAGATGAACACTTCTTTTAGGAAGACCACCATTAGTCTTCTGGCCAATCTACATATATCCCCTGCAATTTGTGGTAAAGGTATAAAGCCCGTCCCACTTAGGAAACTTGAACGGAAACCTCTGGAGACTTTACGCCCCACCCAAGGTTTCAGTGCGGTTCCCGGAGGTTTTTGTCAGTCTCCCTACCTGCTTCCACTACCTGCAACGTCCGGCAACCACCTGCAACCTCCGGGAACCACACGGAAACCTTGGGTGGGGCGCAAAGTCTCCAGAGGTTTCCGTTCAGGTTTCCTAAGTGGGACAAGGTCATAAGTCTATGCAGGGTGACATCTTTCCTGCATTACATTCAGCTCTGGATCATCTTGAAAGTAAATTGTTATTCATTCACCTTCTCTGCCTTTAAAACCATTTTAATGAATAAGCGATGAATAAATGAAAAGGGCACAAAATGCTGGCATAACTCAGCGTGTCAGGCAGCATCTCCTGAGAACGTGGATAGGTGACGTTCCAGGTTGGAACATTTCTTCAGACCCAAAACGTCACCCATCCATGTACTGTCTGACCCGCTATGTTGCTCCACCACATTGGGTTTTTTTGTGAACCAGCATATGCAGTTCCTTGTTTCAATACACAACAGACAATAGACAATAGGTGCAGGAGCAGGCCATTCGGCCCTTCGAGTCAGCACCGCCATTCAATGTGAGCATGGCTGATCATCCCCAATCAGTACCCCGTTCCTGCCTTCTCCCCATATCACCTGACTCCGCTATCTTTAAGAACCTTATCAAGCTCTCTCTTGAAAGTATCCAGCGAACCGGCCTCCACCGGCCTCAGAGGCAGAGAATTCCACAGACTCACAACTCTGTGTGAAAATGAGAGTGTCCAAACCCTTAATAATCTTATATGTTTCAATAAGATCCCCTCTCATTCTTCTAAATTCCAGAGTGTACAAGCCCAGCAGCTCCATTCTCTCAGCATATGAAAGTCCCGCCATCCCGGGAATTAACTTTGTGTACGCTGCACTCCCTCAATAGCAAGAATGTCCTTCCTCGAATTAGGGGACCAAAACTGCACACAATACTTCAGGTGTGGTCACTAGGGCCCTGTACAACTGCAGAAGGACCTCTTTGTTCCTATACTCAACTTCTCTTGTTATGAAGGCAAACATGCCATTCGCTTTCTTCACTGCCTGCGGTACCTACATGCTTACTTTCATTGACAGATGAACAAGGACCCTCAGATCCCGTTGTACTTCCCATTTTCCGAACTTTACACCACTTAGGTAATAATCTGCCTTCGTGTTTTTGCTACCAAAGTGGTAACCTCACATTTATCCACATTAAACTGCATCTGCCATGCATCTGCCCACTCACCCAACCTGTCCAAGTCACCCTGCATTCTCATAGCATTCTCCTCACAGTTCACACTGCCACCCAGCTTTGTGTCATCTGCAAATTTGCTCATTTTACTTTGAATCCCGTCATCTAAATCATTGATGTATATTGTAAATAGCTGCGGTCCCAGCAACGAGCCTTGTGGTACCCCACTAGACATTGCCTGCCATTCTGAAAGGGACCTGTTAATCCCTACTCTTTGTTTCCTGTCCGGCAACCAATTTTCTATCCATGTCAGCACTCTACCCCCAATACCATGTGCCCTTATTTTGCCCACTAATCTCCTCTGTGGGACCTTATCAAATGCTTTCTGAAAGTCCAGGTACACTACACCCACTGGCTCTCCCTTGCCTATTTTCCTAGTTATATCCTCAAAAAACTCCAGAAGATTAGTCAAGCACGATTTACCCTTCGTAAATCCAAGCAGACTCGGACCGATCCTGTTACTGCTATCCAAATGTGCCGCTATTTCATCTTTTATGATTGACTCCAACATCTTCCCCACAACCGATGTCAGGCTAACTGGTCTATAATTCCCCGTTTTCTCTCTCCCACCTTTCTTAAAAAGTGGGATAACATTAGCTACCCTCCAATCCACAGGAACTGATCCAGAATCTATAGAACATTGGAAAATGATCACCAATGTATCCACGATTTCTAGAGCTACTTCCTTAAGTACCCTGGGATGCAGACCATCAGACCCTGTGGATTTATCAGCCTTCAGTCCCATCAGTCAATCCAACACCATTTCCTGCCTAATGTGGATTTCCTTCAGTTCCTCCGTTACCCCAGATCTTCTGGCCACTGGTACATCAGGAAGATTGTTTGTGTCTTCCTTAGTGAAGATGGATCATAGAAACATAGAAAATAGGTGCAGGAGTAGGCCATTCGGCCCTTCGCGCATAACCATATAACCATATAACAATTACAGCATGGAAACAGGCTATCTCGACCCTTCTAGTCCGTGCCGAACACGTATTACCCCCTAGTCCCATATACCTGCGCTCAGACCATAACCCTCCATTCCTTTCCCGTCCATATAACTATCCAATTTATTTTTAAATTATAAAAACGAACCTGCCTCCACCACCTTCACTGGAAGCTCATTCCACACAGCCACCACTCTCTGAGTAAAGAAGTTCCCCCTCATGTTACCCCTAAACTTCTGTCCCTTAATTCTCAAGTCATGTCCCCTTGTTTGAATCTTCCCTACTCTCAGTGGGAAAAGCTTATCCACATCAACTCTGTCTATCCCTCTCATCATTTTAAAGACCTCTATCAAGTCCCCCCTTAACCTTCTGCGCTCCAAAGAATAAAGCCCTAACTTGTTCAACCTTTCTCTGTAACTTAGTTGCTGAAACCCAGGCATGCACCGCCATTCAATATGATCATGGCTGATCATCCAACTCAGTATCCTGTACCTGCTTTCTCTCCATACCCCCTGATCCCTTTAGCCACAAAGACCACATGTAACTCCCTCTTAAGTACAGGATCCAAAGTACCTGTTCAACTCATCTGCCATTTCCTTCCTCCCCATAATAAATTCACCTTTTTCAGTTTTCAAGGGTCCAACTTTGGTCTTAGCTATGTTTTCCCTCTTCACATACCTAAAGAAGCTTTTACTATCCTCCTTAATATTCTTGGCTAGCTTACCTTCGTACCTCATCTTTTCTCCCCGTATTGCCTTTTTAGTTATCTTCTGTTGCTCTTTAAACATTACCCAACCCTCTTGCTTCCCGCTCATCTTTGCTATGTTGTATTTCTTCTCTTTTATTTTATACTGTTCCTGACGTCCCTTGGCAGCCATGGTTGCCCCTTACAGGTGCAGCAGGCAGTGAAGAAAGCGAATGGCATGTTGGCCTTTATAACAAGAGGAATCGAATATAGGAGCAAAGAGGTCCTACTGCAGTTGTACAGAGCCCTAGTGAGACCACACCTGGAGTATTGTGTGCAGTTTTGGTCCCCTAATTTGAGGAAGGACATTCTTGCTATTGAGGGAGTGCAGTGTAGGTTTACAAGGTTAATTCCCAGGATGGCGGGACTGTCATATGCTGAGAGAATGGAGCAGCTGGGCTTGTACACTCTGGAGTTTAGAAGGATGAGAGGGTATCTCATTGAAACATATAAGATTGTTAAGGGCTTGGACAGGCTAGAGGCAGGAAACATGTTCCCAATGTTGGGGGAGTCCAGAACCAGGGGCCACGGTTTAAGAATAAGGAGTAAGCGATTTAGAACGGAGACGAGGAAACACTTTTTCCCCCACAGAGAGTGGTGAGTCTGTGAAATTCTCTGCCTCAGAGGACGGTGGAGGCCGGTTCTCTGGATGCTTTCAAGTGAGAGCTAGATAGGGCTCTTAAAAATAGCGGAGTCAGGGGATATGGGGAGAAGGCAGGAACGGGGTACTGATTGTGGATGATCAGCCATGATCACATTGAATGGCAGTGCTGGCTCGAAGGGCCAAATGGCCTACTCCTGCACCTATTGTCTATTGTCTGTTTCCAAATGTCTTGCTTCCCTTGAAATCTTTCTTCCTCTTTGGAATGAACTGATCCTGCACCTTCTGTATTATTCCTAGAAATACCTGCCATTGTTGTTCCATTGTCATCCCTGCTAGGGTATCTTTCCAGTCAACTTTGGCCAGCTGCTCGCTAATAGCTCCATAGTCCCCTTTGTTCAACTGTAACACGGACACCTCCGATCCACCCTTCTCCCTCTCCAATTGTAGATTAAAACTTACCATATTTGTATCTACCTATGGTTCTGAACCTGAATCTTGGGGCACCCTTCTGCAATTGGCTTCTTGACTTCCTGACCAGCAGATCTCGGGTGTTTAGAATTGACCATAAAATTCCCTCCATCCTGACCTTCAGCACTGCTGCCCCACAGGATTGTGTGCTTAGTCACTTTTCCTCCACAGCCTTCTGTGGCAAAGAATTCCACAGATTCACCACCCTCTGACACAAGAAATGTCTGCTCATATCCTTCCTAAAAGAAAGTCCTTTAATTCTGATGCTACGACCTCTAGTCCTGAACTTTTCCACTTGTGGAAACATCTTCTCCACATCCACTCTATCCAAGCCTTTCACTATTCTGCACGTTTCAATGAGGTCCCCCCTCATTTTTCTAAACTCCACCTAGTACCAACAAATTTCAATTTCACTCAAAGACGTACAGGTTTGTATGTTAATTGGCTTGGTAAATGTAAAAATTGTCCCTTGTGGGTGTAGGATGGTGTTAATGTGCGGGCATCGCTGGTCAGCATTGACCCGGTGAGCCGAAGGGCCTGTTTCCGCGCTGTATAAACTAAACTAAGAGTGAGTTAGATTTAGCTCTTTGGGCTAAGGGAATCAAGGGATATGGGGGGAAAGCAGGAACTGGGTACTGATTTTGGATGATCAGCCATTGATTGGCGGTGCTGGCTCGAAGGGCCGAATGGTCTACTCCTGCACCTATTTTCTATGTTTCTAAATGCTCATCATAGGTTAACCTACTAATTCCTGGGATTAGTCTTGTAAACCTCAAGATCAACAACTACTTTGGGATGAAGTACATGAAAGAGATCGAGAACCTAGTGTCAGGTTTGAACACAGAAGGGATCTATTAAGCACACCAATATGTTGTTTCCTACACCTTGACCATTAATATTCTGCATTGATCCCTGATGTGGCAACTTAGAAAATGACTTATGGACATCCATCTTTCCACCTTTTTCCCTTCATACCCAACACATTAGTACAGGTGTTGGAGGTTATAGGGAGAAGGCAGGAGAATGGGGTTGAGAGGGAAAGATTGAATGGCAGAGTAGACCTGATGGGCTGAATGGACTAATTCTATTCCTAGAATTTATGAATTTATGAACACAAAACAAATAAATTGATGGCACCAGAGACTGTAGATCCTGGTATCTGGAGCAAAAACCAAACTGCTGGAAGAACCCAATGGGTCCAGCAGCATCTGTAGAGGAAAATGGACCTTCTGTGTTTCGGTTCAAGACCCTTCATCCAGCCTCGATGAAACTTCAGCGTGTTATGTAGCCCATATTAATATCTCCATTCTTTACCTGACAACGGTGCAATTGTGTTCTCAGTTGCCTTATCGTCTTGGTCTTTCACTGCAATGCACATGGCTTCCTCTTCTCTGATTCCCATCTGTGAGTTATTTGCTGTGCTCTCGTTTGACATAACCGATGGTTTATCCTTGTCTGAGCTTTTTGAAGGCGAGAAGCTTAATTTTCTTTTACTTAATCTGTAAATGTTTCTTAATATTCCAAACTGTTCTTTTGGACTTGTATCAAGCACCTTAACTTTGGGACTGCTGGTCTCTGGTGATGTTTTCTTGCTGCTTTGCTTCACGTTATTTGGTCCATCTTGGCTATCTGCTGTATTGCAGCCAGCCTGGCCTTGAACCGGAGAATCCATGGCTCCGGGCAATTTGTCATTTAACACTAATTCCATATTTGACATTCTGGTTCTCCTGAAGTACTTCCGAATCCGAGCAATAAATCTGTGTCGTTTCTCTAGAATAAAATGAAAGCATTGCTAAAATGTATTCAATAGCTTAGTTAAAGCATCTCTATCACATTCAAACAAAATATTACATTATGCTTGAGGAAAAAGCTTTAACTCAAAACAAAAAAAAAGTTTCTTATATAAAAAATAATTATTTTGAAATTGATTTTAAAACTCAACTTGATCTTTTGGTTTAGTTGTAGAGCAAGGTCAATTAATATATATACTTACGTAAGGGCTCCAGTAGCCCAGCAAGCAAACTATACATTTATCCACTGTGAAATTATTTAAAATTTGTATTACATGGTTATCAATTATTTTACATGTCCCAGACAGCTGTGGAGACCAAGACATTGGGTATCTTTAGATTAATAGGTTCTTGATTTGTAAGGGTGTCAAAGGTTACAGGGAGAAGGCAGGACAATGGGGTAGATAGGGCAAAATTGAATCAAAATAGAATTGAATGGATCGATGGGCTGAATGGCCTAATTCTGCTTTGATGACTTATGGTCTCATGACATATGTCTTTCAACCAATATATTTCTCCAAATCAAGTGCAAATATTTTAAATGGCTAGAGCTAAATGTGAATCCAACCAACCTTGTTAAACAGGCAAAAGCAACTAAGTTTGTAGGTTCACATGAAGCAGTGGTACCAATAGGGACAGCAGAAATGCAGGCAAGAGGAGAATATTTAATAATCAAGGATTGTTCAGTTTGAAACTATTACTCCCAACTAAAGGCCAAATTGAACGGACAAGATAAGATTCAGAAAAAGCGCACAACCAGTTGTAGATACATTTACATCAATCCTGAGGGAAGTATTCAAGGAAAAATTAGTTGGACTCCAAGACAATTTCTCCCCAATATAGAAACAGAGGAATCATGAATCTAGAACCTCATTAATATTGAGCAACAGTGGAAGGCAAAAAATACAGAGATGTTATAAAAAGGTTGGACAAAGATCAAGATGTCAATACTGCAAAGACAGTGGAATATGAAGTACAATCTGATCTGCCTACAGCATGCGAGAGATAGTACTTGAAAGAATTCTAAGGTTTAGAATTAGAATTTCTAATAATTAGAAAGGCACTGGTTCACCATAAGCACTGTCATTGTGATAGTAGAAACATAGAAACATAGAAAATAGGTGCAGGAGTAGGCCATTCGGCCCTTCGAGCCAGCACTGCCATTCAATATGATCATGGCTGATTATCCAACTCAGTATCCTGTGCCTGCCTTCTCTCCATACCCCCCGATCCCTTTAGCCACAAGGGCCACATCTAACTCCCTCTTAAATATAGCCAATGAACTGGCCTCAACTACTTTCTGTGGCAGAGAATTCCAGAGATTCACCACTCTCTGTGTGAAAAATGTTTTTCTCATCTCGGTCCTAAAAGACTTCCCCCTTATCTTTAAACTGTGACCCCTTGTTCTGGACTTCCCCCAACATCGAGAACAATCTTCCTGCATCTAGCATGTCCAAACCCTTAAGAATTTTGTGAGTTTCTATAATATCCCCCCTCAATATTCTAAATTCTAGCGAGTACAAGCCGAGTCTATCCAGTCTTTCTTCATATGAAAGTCCTGCCGTCCCTGGAATCAGTCTGGTAAACCTTCTCTGTACTCTCTCAATGGCAAGAATGTCTTTCCTCAGGTTAGGAGACCAAAACTGTACGCAATACTCCAGGTGTGGTCTCACCAAGACCCTGTACAACTGCAGTAGAACCTCCCTGCTCCTATACTCAAATCCTTTTGCTATGAATGCTAACATACCATTCGCTTTCTTCACTGCTTGTTGCACCTGCATGCCTACTTGCAATGACTGGTGTACCATGACACCCAGGTCTCGTTGCATCTCACCTTTTCCTAATCAGCCACCATTCAGATAATAGTCTACTTTCTTGTTCTTGCCACCAAAGTGGATAACCTCATATTTATCCACATTATACTGCATCTGCCATGCATTTGCCCACTCACCCAACCTATCCAAGTCAACTTGCAGCCTCCTAGCATCCTCCTCACAGCTAACACTGCCCCCCAGCTTCGTGTCATCCGCAAACTTGGAGATGTTGCATTCAATTCTCTCATCCAGATCATTAATATATATTGTAAATAGTCGGGGTTACTAGCACTGAGCCTTGCGGTACCCCACTCGCCACTGCCTGCCATTCTGAAAAGGACCTGTTTACTCCTACTCTTTGCTTCCTGTCTGCCAGCCAGTTCTCTATCCACATCAAAACTGAACCCCTAATACCGTGTGTTTTAAGTTTGCATACTAATCTCTTATATGTGACCTTGTCGAAAGCCTTCTGAAAGTCCAGATATAACACATCCACTGGTTCTCCCTTATCCACTCTACTAGTTACATCCTCGAAAAATTCTATAAGATTCGTCAGACATGATTTACCTTTCATAAATCCATGCTGACTTTGTCCAATGATTTCACCACTTTCCAAATGTGCTGCTATCCCATCTTTAATAATTGACTCCAGAATTTTCCCCACTACCGACGTTAGACTAACCGGTCTGTAATTCCCCGTTTTCTCTCTCCCTCCCTTTTTTAAAAAGTGGGGTTACATTAGCTACCCTCCAATCATCAGGAACTACTCCAGAATCTAAAGAGTTTTGAAAAATTATCACTAATGCATCCACTATTTCTGGGGCTACTTTGGCCGCTTCCTGGCCATTCAGTATTGCAAGTCCACCCTTACAGAATTCACAAATCATCATCCAGAAATTTGAGACACAGTATAAATTTCACTCACAAAGAATTTATGTGGGAAATAAAGTAAATACACCATTGTATGCGTGTATGGTGCATCTTTGCTTTATAGAAAAGTCACAATACAGCTGGTTATCTATGAAAGCGGGGGTTTGCTGGATCCATAACCACCCGATTCATATCATCAAGCACTCATAAAAATTGTCAAATGTGATATCCCTTCCATAAACATGACTGTTTAGACTTTTGGACGTCAAAGATACAGAGTGGAAACAAACCATTCAGCACACTGAGTCCGCATCAACCAGCAAACTCCCCTTTCCCTGGCACTATCTTACACACAAGGGACTTGGCACTTTGGCCTTCATCAGTCAGAATATTGAGTACAGAAGTTCGGAGTTCATGTGGCAGTTTACAAGACGTTGGTGAGACGGCATTTAGAATATTGTGTTCAGTTCTGGGCACCATGTTATACGAAAGATATTGTCAAGCTGAAAAGGGTTCAAAAAAGATTTACAAGGATGTTGCCAGGACTAGAGGGTGTGAGCTATAGGGAGAGGTTGAGTAGGGTGGGTCTCTATTCCATGGAGCGCAGGAGGATGAGGGGCAACCTTATAGAGCTGTACAAAATCATGAGAGGAATAGATCAGGTAGATGCACAGAGTCGTTTACCCAGAGTAGGGGAATTGAGGCCATAGGTTCAAGGTGAAGGGGGAAAGATTTAATAGGAATCTAAGGGGTAACTTTTTCACACAAAGGGTGGTGGGTGTATGGAACAAGCTGCCATAGGAGGTAGTTGAGGCTGGGACTATCCCATTTAAGAAACAGACAGGTACATGGATAGTACAGGTTTGGAGGGATAATGGACCAAGCTCAGGCAAGTGGGACTAGTGTAGCTGGGACATTGTTGGCCGATTTGGGGAAGTTGGGCCGAAGGGCCCGTTTCCACACTGTATTACTCTAGGACTCCATAAATTACAATTTACAGAAGCCAATTAACCTGCACGTCTTTGGACTGTGGGGGGGAAACAGGAGCACCGGGAGAAAACCCACGTGGTCACGGGGAGAACGTACAAACTCTATACAGACAGCACCCGTAGCCAGGATCAAACATGGGTCTCTGGTGCTGTGAGGCAGCAACTCTACTGCTGCACCTGATTGGAATCTCTCCTGGTTTTTATAATGCAAAATGACAACTACCTGAACAAGGACAGATGTCAGGTCTCAATCGCTGGGAACTTTCCACAAGTTAGGGAATTACTTCCAATGATACTGACAGTTGTCAGCAGTTAATCCCACTTTCTATAGTGGCAATGTTTAGTTTGTCTCTCTGACCTTTGATTCTGTACTATTATTGAGATGCTTTCTGTTAATCAATCAATCAATCAATCAATCAAATCAACCCTTATTGTCATCTTGCAAAGCAACAGTTGTACAGTGCAAAATGAGAAGACGTTTCCCAGGGAATACCGGAGCATCGCACATGAAACTTAAACATTTCACATATAATAACAGTAAAAACAATCCAGTCCCTGACGACACAGTATAAATAGTTAAAAGCAGGCAAAACAGCAACATTAAAATACAGTAAAAACAATCATTAAAATGTCCAGGGCAGCTGATTTGAGTGGCCAGTGTCAGAGTTATTAAAATGTCAGTGCAAAGCAGCAGAATCAGGTGACTGTTAAGGCAGCTTCCTAATCTTTTTTCAATGTTCAAAGGTTCAAAGGTTGATTTATTGTCACATACACCTAGATGTAGTGAAATTCAAAAGGTCAAAAGGTCAAAGGTTATTTATTAGTCACATACACCTAGGTGTAGTGAAATGCTTCTTGCCAGTGCAGCACATAAAGAAAGAATACAGACATAACATTAATAAGAGATTTAAACATAAAGAACATCCTCTACATAATTCCTCTACATAATTTCAACTAAGGTATTAAAGAAAGGAAAATAAAATGCAAATCTACGTCCGGGATGGGTTTAAGTACCACCTACTTACTGTGACAGGGCAGCAGTGATTTGGAAAGCCTCACCAAGCCATGAAGCGACAGGGGCTAGATCAGCACCGATTCACGCCAAATGCCCAGCTGGTCAGGACCAAAGATTATAGAGGAGTGCAGGCAGGCAGAGTTGGCTGTGGTTCGCATCAGGCAACCAGAGTCCGTTGTAGGAACTCACTGCGAGTCCGAGTCCGGTGTCAGAGTCCGTTCTAGGAGTCCAGGGATCAATGGGAGCCTTTCCCGGGGTACAAGGATCAATGGGAGCCTCTCCCGGGGTACAGGGATCAATGGGAGCCTTTCCCGGGGTACAGGGATTAATGGGAGCCTCTCCCGGGGTACAGGGATCAATGGGAGCCTTTCCCGGGGTACAGGGATCAATGGGAGCCTCTCCCGGGGTACAGGGATTAATGGGAGCCTCTCCCGGGGTACAGGTTAATGGGAGCCTCTCCCGGGGTACAGGGATCAGTGGGAGCCTCTCCCGGGGTACAGGGATCAATGGGAGCCTTTCCCGGGGTACAGGTGCGCAGCTCGGGCCTCTCACAAGCCCAAGGTCGGTTCTCGGGGTGCAGGTAACTTCCAAAGTGCGCTCCAGATCCCAAGCATACGCCGCTGCAGCAGCTCGGCTTTCCGCCTGACTCAGTCCAGGGATAGTAGATTAATCACACACACACACAAATGCAATGAGGTCCGGTTTTCGGTCGCGTTTTTAAAGAACCTTATTCGGCGACGAAGGCAACAAAAGTTCCTCTTTCGCTTTTGCCTGCCACAGCGAGGCTACCTGAGATTAAACACATCGCCCTCCAGCGATATCAATGCGAAACTGACCGGGCGTCACCTGGAGTCTTCAAAAAGGAACTGCAGATGCTGGAAGATCGAAGGTACACAAAATTACTGGGGAAACTCAGCGGGTGCAGCAGCATCTATGGAGCGAAGGAAATAGGCGACGTTTCGAAGAAGGGTTTCGGCCCGAAACGTTGCCTATTTCCTTCGCTCCATAGATGCTGCTGCACCCGCTGAGTTTCCCCAACAATTTTGTGTACCTGTCACCTGGAGTCAGTGGCTTTATCAACGCAGGTACACAAAAATGCTGGAGAAACTCAGCAGGTGCAGCAGCATCATTTCCTTCGCTCCATAGATGCTGCTGCACCCGCTGAGTTTCTCCAGCATTTTTGTGTACCTTCGATTTTCCAGCATCTGCAGTTCCTTCTTGAACGCTTTATCAACGCAGACGGTTTCAGTAGCAATGTTACAAAATTTTGAGATTTTAAAAATCAAGTCTGTAATTTTTCCCATCCGATAAAGCATAACAAGAAGTTTAATTTGACACCTAATTCACTTTCATATCTTCAGTATTAAAAAAGCTATGGCCATTTTCATACTCTTTTCCATTGACCGAACACAAAAGCTGTGATTGAGGACAGTCAAAAGCCCATAACTTTCTTAAAAATTAAGAAAATTTCAGTTATTGTGGATTGAAGCATTCTGAAACAAATATGAAACAATCTTACTTAGATGACTTGGAATTAAAGCATATAATTAGTTAGTCACCTAATTGTAGCTAATTACAAAATTCAATTACTAGATCTAAACATCTATCAATTTCTTAAGAATAGATTAACAAATGTAATAAGATATATGTGATGTGTATTACTGTAATTTACTGTACTTCTAATTAAAATAAATAAAAAAAATAAAATTTAAAAAAAGAATAGATTAACATTTTTAAATAGCCTAAGTGTCCAAATAACACTCACACAAGAATTCACAATAAAACATGTTTTTTAAATCTCATTGTCATGGATTTATAAGCCAAATGGAAGGAATTTAATGTTTAATACCTGTAAATTAATGGCCATTTAAATCAACTTGCGATGGGTTTTACTGGAAAGGGACCATTTGGAACGTTGAGATTGTGGTGATTTATACCCCCATATCGGCATGCCGGTTCGTATGGGGACTAAATCACCATTTCACAACTTAAAATGTGAACTAAAGGCATCTTAAGAAACACTTTTATACATAAATATAAACAACTTTCTTTTACCTGTCACCTACATGAAATCCGTCCCCGTTGTCAGCGTTTACGGCTTTAGAAGCTGGTTTTAAAATGACTCCAGCGTTGAAATTGTCGGGTGATTTTTTTTTAAAAGGACACAGAACGGCCGTCGGAACGATTCTTCAGCAAACGCCTGGACTCCGACAAAATATAATCCAGGACAAGGTAAGAGAAAATCGCGTTTTAACCCAGCCCCTCCCCTCAAACGTGCCGAAATCGCGCACACGGCCAGTGGCAGAACTGCAGCGCTGCTGAAGGTAAGTATTGTAACATACCTAGTTTCAATTGTTGGTATTGCCCGTTGATACAGAAATACCGTTGTACAAATGGAAAAAAATGCCTGATGTTCGAAATTTTCCAGGTAAGTTTTTATTATGGTCATATTATATGTATGATCATATAAAAGTGGAAGAATATTTCACTTTGATCATTTATACACTTTATACAATACACTGTCCCCAGATGCAAAGACAAAGCTGCTGACTCACAGCGCCAGAGTATGTCTCGGGTGCTTTCTGTGTGGAGTTTACATGTTCTCCCGGTGATCGGATGCGTTTCCTCCAGCTGCTCAACACATCCCAAAGATGGTTAATTTAGTAGGTACACAAAATTGCTGGGGAAACTCAGCGGGTGCAGCAGCATCTATGGAGCGAAGGAAATAGGCGACGTTTCGGGCCGAAACCCTTCTTCAGACTGATGGGGGGTGGGGAAAGAAAGAAGGAAAAGGGGAGGAGGAGGAGGAGCCCGAGGGCGGGCGGATGGGAGGGTGGGAGGAGACAGCTAGAGGGTTAAGGAAGGGGAGGAGACAGCACAGGCTAGCCAAATTGGGAGAATTCAATGTTAATGCCATAAGGACGCAAGGTCCCCAGACGGAATATGAGGTGCTGTTCCTCCAATGGTTAATTTAGTTATAGTTTACCGAGTCTGCACCACCAACCAACGATCCCCATGCATGAACACTACCTCAATATGCCCACACTTCTGAGATGAGGAAGCAGCATTGCTCAGCGATTGGCTCCTCATTCTGTTCTGCATGCTCCCGCTTTTCTTGTTCTTGTTCTTCTGTTCAATGTGAAGTATTTCAGGATGATCTTGGTTGCACACATTACAAGTCATACGACTTGCAGTCTTTGGCCATGTGTCCCACCTTCAAACATCTAAGGCAGACTCCTTTCTCTCTTAAGAAGTCTATCTTTGCTTTGTGCCCTTTCTTCCTGATCTGTAGACACCGTCCTAAAGTGTGACCACTTTTATTACAGAACAAACAAGAACCTTGAGTATTAGTGGTAGATACATGTCTTCTCGCTCCACCTGTTGTCGGATTTTCTTGCACTGCTGTTTCTACAGGTATTACAGTTGGTGCAAAACTGCTTCATTTTGGTCCTGATCTTTCTCTTGTTTTAGCACAAGTAGAACCTTTCACATCTGCAATTGGTCTAGGATCCTGAATGTTTCCGAAAAGTGGATCTGACAATATCGTCACGTGCTTCTCCATGAAGTCCACCAGGTCAGAAAATTTAGTTCGACGTCCATATTCATCCGGTAGTAGACATGCCCTATCCCTCCACTTGTCTCTGAGCTTGTAAGGCAGTTTTAGAAGGATGATCTTCATATTGGAAGCAACATTTATTTCCTCCATATAGGTGAGATGTTCCATAGCATTGCAACAACCTCTAAGAAACAGCGCGACCACATGCAATGCCTTCACATCCTCTAGCTTGATCACTGACCAAGCAAAAGTCTTGACCATATATGCATTGGCGATCTTATGTTCATTACCAAAATATTTTTAAAGCAGATCTTTTTCTCATGGCAGCAGCCAGTTCCAAGAGCCCAATCTGCCTGAACTTCAATACGAGCAGAGACCCTTGAAGATGCACACGATGCAGAACCAGATTTGTGGCTTGATCTTCGTTTTGAGACATTTGAAACACTCTTCAGGTCCAATTTCTTCTGATTCTACAACACTTTGTTGTATGGCACATTCAACTAAAGAGTGCGTAGTTTGCTGTCCCACTTCAGATAACCACCTATCTACATCTTGTATAAAACCATTAAAAGATTCAATTCTTTCTTGAAACCACTGATTTTGCCTTTCAAGTTCCTTTTCAGGCAGTGGTACTTTCACCAATGACTCGTGGTTTTCTCTGACTTTGCACAGCTTGATTAATTGAACCAGATTAGATTGTATTTCATTCACATTCTCATCTGATTTCATGCGCTCCTTCAGCTTTTCAATTAACTTGATAGCTTGTTTACATATCGTATTTCTTGCCTTCTGACACCTTTCCATGAACAATTTCCGACCTTTGTCCGTATATTTAATGGTTCTTGTTTCTTTTCCAGAATCCCGTTCCATTTCACCCTCTTGTGGCTGAGCTTTAGACATTCTGGCTCACTATCCCTTTAAGACGTGTAGACATAAAGCCGTATGATTGCGATTGGAATTCAAAACAACTTGACTGGTATTTCAAAACAAAAGATGTTGCTGTAATTCTCAAGGTCACTTTTCAATTCTCCATCAGCAGCTGTTTTCCAATAGAGCTTCTCTTATAGTAGCCATTCCAATAAATCTTAATACTATATGTTTAGCTGTACGTACCCACTCTGTCCCTGCACATTGCTTCCGAAGTTTCCAATCTTCATTAGTCAGATAGAGCAGGAGGAGACCTTGTCCAGTTGTCAGCGTCAGGCTTAAGCAATAAACCAATCCTTTGTTCCAGGTTTTCACAAGCTCCAGTTTCACTCATAGAGAACAGTTATTACTTTAATGTAATGGTGTGGCAGCCCTGAATATTAGGCCACTCCTTGGGTCATCCCCCTCGGCACTTGAGGGACAGGGACAAGGGACTGCCCACAGTTGTGAGTGGATGTTCCCAACCCTCATTAAAGAACCTTTGAACCTGCCTGGTGTCTAGCTTTTTTCTGACCGCGTCCAGGCCACTACATGGGTGACCCCGACGTTCATCACGCTTCGTTATGGACCAGACGCCGTCGTGCTGAAGCTCCTGACTTTGTGGACCGAAGCCTGATATCTGGTTCCAGCAGCAGAGGCACAGTTTGCTCTGTGGGGTGTGACGGTGGCTGCATCAAAGTACTATTATGTCATCAGCGCTCTTGACCAGGTGACTGCGAGGCGAGTAAAACCTTACCTCCTCGTCCCACCCAGCTGATAACAAATATGCAGGCCTCAAGGCCCTGCTCATCAGGAGGTTTAACCTTAGCTAGTCCGATCGGGCAGCTCAGATTCTGCGCATGGACGGCCTCGGTGACTGCCGGCCCTCCTGGAGGACATGCTCGCCCTTATGAGCAACCACAAGCCCTGTTTCTTGTTTAAACATGCCAACCTCCAGCAGCTCCCGCCCGACATCTGCCTGCAGCTCGCCAGCGATCCCTTTACCGACACGCAGGCGCTGGCCGAGCACGCTGACCAGCTGTGGATGTCCCGTCAGCGGGACCTGGAAGCGCCGGCCGACCTTCCCGTGGCATCAGGAAGCGCAGAGCAGGCCGGGGCCTGTATTGACCGCATCTCAGCCACTTCCGGACGACCTCCATGGCAAAATCCTGCCACCATCGAGCACCCCAGAGCAGGCACGTCACTCCAGCATAGCCCGTCAGCAGTTCCCTCTGACGCCAGCAGAGGTCGCTGGTGGACGGCCCAGCCAGCACCATCGCCTACACCACCAGACGCCAGCAGAGGGGGTTGGTGCTATTATCACTGCCGCTGGGGAGCAGCAGCTAGGCAATGTCGCCCGCCCTGTGCGTTCCCAGGAAATGAAGGGGCCGGTCGTCAGTGATTCCTTCGGCGGCCGGCCATATTCATCGTGTCTTCGCCTGGGATAGCCGCACCAGGGGTCGGTTCCTCGTGGACACCGGGGCAGAGGTGAGTGTGCTGCCTCCGTCCATCGCTGACATCCGTGCGGGCAAACGTGTCCCCCCTCACTGCGGTGAACGGGAGCCCTATTCGTACTTATGGGGTCCGCACCATCTCTATCAACTTTGGCCACAGCTGTTTTTCATGGGCGTTTGTCATCGTCGACGTTTCCCAGCCGCTGCTGGGTGCCGACTTCGTACAAGCCCATTCACTCCTCGTGGATGTCAAGTGGCATCACCTGGTGCACTCCACACAATGGAGCCGGTCTCCCTCCACGTTGGTGACCCGACTGCACACCCTGATGGCCCCCTGTCGTCGCACATCCTGGCAGATTTCCTGGACATCCTTGAACCCCACTTCCGCTCCTCTGCCCCCAAGCACGAGGTGGAGCACCACATTCCTACTACCGGCCTGCCCGTGCATAAGGGCGTCTCGTCTCGCACCGGACAAGCTCCATCTAGCTCGGGAGGAGTTCCGCCTGATGGAATCGATGGACATTGTGCGCCCCTCCGATAGCCCATGGGTGTCATCGCTCCACGGTCACCAAGGCGGGCGGGGGATGGCTCCCGTGTGGGGATTACCGTCGCCTGAATGATGCGACCGTCGCCGACAAGTACCCGGTCTCGCACATACAGGACTTCAATGCCCATCTGTCCGGAGCATCGGTGTTCTCCAAGGTGGACATCGTTCGCAGGTACAACCAGATTCCAGTCCAACCCCGATGATATCCCTAAGACAACAATTATTACACCGTTTGGACTGTTTGAATTTTTGCGGATGCCGTTTGGGTTGAAGAACGCTGTGCAGGCCTTCTAGCGGCTTGTGGACTGTGTTTGCCGTGGCCTGGACTTTGTATTCGTCTACTTGTACAACATACTCATGACCAGCTGCTCACAGTAGGAGCACTGCATCCACCTCCGCCAGCTGTGTCAGCGCCCCAGTGACCATGGATTGGCTATCAACTCGTCCAAGCGCTGTTTCGGGGTGACGGCCATCGACTTCCTTGGCCACCGCGTAGCTCCACAGTCGTAACCGCGTAACTCCACGGCAACCGTGGTACCTCTGCCAGCCGGGGGGACGCTGTCCGCCGGTTCCCCCGTCCGACCACCTGCAGGAATCCGTGGGGATGGTCGAATTTTATCACCGCTTCTTGCTGGCGGTAGCCGGAATCATGCGTCCACTTTTCCACCTCATCGCTGGTCATCGCAGGGAGGTTGAGTGGTCCAACCAAGCAGTGGCGGCGTTCAAAAGGGCTAAGGAAGCCCTGGCAGGGCCCACGATGCTCGTCCACCCACGAGAGGATGCCCCGACTGCCCTGACGGTGGACGCTTCTCAGGTTGCGGTTGGGGCAGTGTTGGAGCAGCTCATTGACAGATGCTGGCGGCCATTTGCCTTCTTCAGCAGGCATCTCAGTGGTGCTCAGCACCGTTATATGCTTTTGACCGTGAGCTCCTTGCCCTGTGCCTCGCCGTGCGCCACTTTCGCTACTTCCTGGAGGGAAGGCCCTTCACTGCCTTCACGGATCACAAGCCGCTAACTTTCACGTTTTTTTTTTTTTTTGTTTTGTTTTTTTGTTTTTTTTTTTTGTTTATTTTATTAGAAGTTAATACAATACAAAACAATACAGTGGCACCTAATTTTAGGTGCCAACTATGTCATACCGTAATCCATTCTATGTACAACCTCTAGTTTTATGTTATGAGTAGGCAAGACAAGAAAAAGAAAACAATAGAAAGGGGAAAGAGTGGAAAAATAGATGGTAGAGAGTAGAAAAATGTGAAGTGTGGATATAAAAAATAAAAATAAAAAAATAAAATAAAAAAGAAAAGGTGGAAAGTAGAAATAGAAGAAAAGGCCCCTTAAAAGAGAATTTTTAAATCTATATTCGGAGATGTAGATCTATCCACGTCATGAACTGAAATCAGCAATCCTTATGGTACCGCTGCATCACATGATTCAAAAAAGTCGATGAAAGGAGACCAATTCCTTAAGAATTGGTCATATTTATCTATTAGTCGGAGTCTCATTTCTTCAAGGCGTGCTATGTCCATCATATTCCTAATCCACATTTTAACAGTTGGTATGGTTGTATTTTTCCAAAATTTAAGTATCAATTTCTTTCCAATTATTAACCCATAATTAAAAAAAACATTTTGGTCTTTATTTAAATTGGTATCTTCTCCTATTATTCCAAATATAATCCATTCCATTTTGGGTTCTATTCTTGACTTGAAGAGCTTTGTAAATATATCAAATATATCACTCCAAAATTTATTCAACTTTGTACATCCTACAAATGAATGTGTTAAATTAGCGTTTTGAAACAAACATTTATCGCATCTGGGAGAGACGTTTGGATAAAATTTATTCAACCTCGTTTTTGAATAATATAGTCTATGTAATAATTTGAATTGAATTAAATTATGTCTTGTATTAATAGAACAGTTATGTGTATTCATTTCACGCCAAAGTTTCAGACCCGTGGTCTGCGCGGCAGCAGAGGCCGTTGTCGTACTTGTCGGAGTACACCACCTCCATCTGTTTCGTGGAGGGCAAGTACAACAGGGTGGCCGACGCCTTATCGCCACCCGTGGTCCTCACCGTTCTCCAGGTGGCCGAGGGCATTCATTATTCCGCCCTGGCAGCCGCACTGCTGGCGGACGAGGAGACGGGCGCCTATCGCACGGTAGTTTCGGGCCTGCAGTTGGAGGACATTGTCTGTGGTCCTGTGGGTGCAACGCTGCTGTGTGAAGTCTCCACTGGCCTTCCGCGGCCCATCGTCCCCGTCGCCTGGCGGTCAGGGTGTTTGAGGTGCTCCATGGGCTTGCGCATCCCTCCATCCGGGCGACAACGGCGCTGGTAGCCTCCCGCTTCATGTGGCACGGGCTGCGGAAGGAAGTTGGACATTGGGCGCGCACCTGCATCCCGTGCCAGACCGCCAAGGTGCAGCGACACATGCGCGCGCCACTGCAGGGGGTCGCCATCCCTCGGTTTCCGGTTCCTGCCCTGGGGTTTCTGGGAATTCTACATCCCTTTGGTGGAACTCGTTGTGAGTGGATGTTCACAACTCTCATTAAAGAACCTTTGAACCTGCCTGGCGTCTAGCTTTTTTCTGACCGTGTCCAGGCCACTACAATGGCAATTTCTAACTTTTTCAATGTCCAACTTTCCGTTGCCATTACTACTGGGGAAAGTGGGAGTGATCTTACACAGATGAAAGAACAAATCTTCCAGTTCTTTGGTTCTTTGTTGGTTCTTTATTGAAGTAGTTGTACAGACAAAAAGATGAACATTCCAGGTCCTCTTTATTCTTATACAAATTGTAGCTTTCCGTTCTTACTATTTAGTGAGAACTGTTCTCTCCTGTGGCTCGTCTGATCTGCCCACTCCTCTCCAACTATGATATATATAACGCCCATCTATGCATCAAATGCCCACTCCAAGTGTTCAAAACAATACCGCTAGAAATATCTAGACAAAATAATATAATATGCCAACAGTAACTAGCCTAAGCATGAATGGCTCTGACAACCACTCTTATCTACCTGCAACTCGACCTTCATGGAACGATGCACCTGTACTCCTAGATCCCTCTGCTCTACAACACTACCCAGAGGCCTATCATTTACTGTGTAGATCCTGCCCTTGTTCGACGTCCCAAAATGCAACACCTCACACTTCTCTGTGTTAAATTTCATCAACCATTTCTCCGCCCACCTGGCCAATGGATCCAGATCCTCCTGCAATCGATCACAACTGCAATCGATCCGCCATGATTGCAATGAATGGCGGTGCTGGCTCAAAGGGCCGAATGGCCTCCTCCTGCACCAATTGTCTATGTTTCTATGTTTCTACAACCATCTTCACCATCTGCAAAACCACTAACTTTTGTATCATTAGCAAACTTGCTAATCTTGCCCTGTATGTTCTTATCAAAATCATTGATGTAGATGACAAACAGTAAAGGGCCCAGCACCAAACCTTGAGGCACATCACTAGACAGGCCTCCAGTCCGAGAAGCAACCTTCCACCATCACCCTCTGCTTCCTTCCATGAAGCCAATTTACTATCCATTCAGCTATCTCTCCTTGGATCCCATGCGATTTAACCTTCCAGAGCAGCCTATCATGCGGAACCTTGTTGAATGTGTTACTGAAATCCATGTATACAACATCTACAGCTCTGCCCTCCAACCTTTTTGGTCACGTCTTCAAAAAAGTCAATCAGATTTGTGAGACAGGACCTCCCGCGTAAAAAACCATGCTGACTGTCCCTAATCAGCCCTTGCCCATCCAAATGCCTGTACATCCAATCCCTCAGAATACTCTCCAGTAACTTTGGAGGAATTATGCTATATCCCGGGCGGAGGCTTCTGCCTCCTGTGCCACTAACACCCCTCCCCCCCTCACCACTCCCACCCCCTCTGTAATCAGGGAACCCTGGGGTGCGCAGGGCATGGGTGGGGGTGGGGAGGGTCAAAAGAAGGGGGTCAAGGCGGCAAAGAAGATGAAACACCTGGGGAATAAAATCCCCGTAGACAAGAATGTTCCACCCATCCCGTCACCTTCCATTAGGAAGTCCACAAGCCCCATAATCCAGCTGGGGCAGAGGGGATCGGATGGAAGGAGGGGGAGCCGCAGATGAAAGGTGCTCAGGTTTGCCCAGAGTCTGTGAGCTCCTCCCCTTTGAAAAAAATGAGGAATCTCTCTAGGAAGGAACTTCCGTCCTGGACGAACAGGAATCCTCCTGGGGAGAGGGGAGTACTGTGGTGGAGGAAGACTCCCGCCCGCCCGGTCCCATGTTCTGGAGGGGATTCTGGGGACCACTCGGGTGTTATGGAGCAGGGGGAGTTTCCTGTTGGGGTGGGAGTCCCACATCAGGCACCCGAGGAAGCCCAGGAGCAACCCACCCAGGACAAGGCGCAGAGCTCGCATCTGGAGGTAGAGACTGTAGGCGGGGAGGGGTTGGGGAAACCAGCCCTTCACTCCTTCAGGACCTGGCTCCAGAGGGACTCCCTTAGTCTGGTGCACCAGCGTCCACTCTGGGCCCAACTGGGGGAGGGATAAACGCCACCTCGGTCGATGGGCTTGACTCTCCGGGTACATCTGGGGGAGGCCCCTCTGCCACTGGCCCCAGGGTTGGGACTGAGGTAGAGAGACCAGCGGGTGGGGAAGAGGCAACCGCTGCACAGGGTGAAGCAGGAGTATCGAGCACTAAGGGCATGTCCGGGGATGTGGATGGTGACTCTATCTGCAGTTAGTGGGTGGAAGGGGATTCCTTGGACAATGAATATTGATGTTTTCGCTCGTCCCGATGTCACTCCACTCATTCCAGTGGAGGAAATATGCAAGTTCATCGTGACCACGGAGGGAGCCCAACATCAGCCCAGACTGGCCTCCCTCCGGTGGCCAAACTTATACGGGCTCACCAGCTCACTGAACCTCATCCTCAAAAGGAGGCGAAGGGGCAAGGAGGAGATGGGGGTGCAGGGGGACGACCGGCGACCAGCTTCTTAGATGACCTGTAAAGGGACGCCAAGGCCGAGAGCAGCGTCATTCCTGCTGAGGGTAGAGGGAGCAGTAGAGCGTCCCTTGTAGCAAAGATCCAGAAGGTAAGACCCACCGCCAATCCACCTAGGGTCCGGAGGGGGAGGAGCAGCTCTGCTGTCAGCGACCGGGGGACTGGTGAGGGGATCTAGTGTTCTCCTGACATGGCGATCACCATAGCCAGTTATAACATAAATGGCAGCAGGAGGCCTCTCCGCAGGTTTAACCATCTCTCAACGCTGAGGGATGGGACATATGCGGTGAGCTTCCTGCAGGAAACCCACACCACCCCAGGAGACAAGCCCACCTGGCTCCTGGAGTGGGGTGACAAGGTCTTCATGAGCCACCTCAGCTCCATTTCCAGTGGGGTGGCCATTTTGTTGGCCCTGAATTTCCGGCCTGAGATCCTAAAGGTCCAGGAACTGGTGCCAGGCCACTTGCTTCACTTGGCCGTGCGCCTGGATGGCGTGCCGTTGCATTTTGTCAACGTGTACGCCCCCAAGCTCGCCGTGTTGCAGACGCGCCTGTTCCGGGAGGTGTCTGCCCTGCTGAGCTCCATCGACCCTGGTGACTGCGTTATCGTCGGGGGGTGATTTTAACTGTACCCTTGAGTAAGGAGACCGTTCCGATATCCAGCGCGGTCAGGAGTGGGTGAAGAAGTTGAAGGACCTTTGACTTGGTGGACTCCACCCCGACTCAAGTGCCTTCTCCAGGAGGTCAGAGGGGGGTGGGTCTCACCTCGACCGCCTGTACTTTTCTCGGGCGTACGTTTCCCATGTCTCAGCGGCCTCCATGCGGTACTCGGACCAGCACCTGGTATGGGTGGAGTTTATCCCGCAGCACACGCGGGGAGGGTCTAACTCTTGGCACTTTATGTGCTGGCATTTGATAAGGTCCCACATAGGAGATTAGTGGGCAAAATTAGAGCACATGGTATTGGGGGTAGAGTGCTGACATGGATAGAAAATTGTTGGCAGACAGGAAACAAAGAGTGGGGATTAACGGGTCCCTTTCAGAATGGCAGGCAGTGACTAGTGGGGTACCGCAAGGCTCAGTGCTGGGACCGCAGCTATTTACAATATACATCAATGATTTAGATGAAGGGATTCAAAGTAACATTAGCAAATTTGCAGATGGGTGGCAGTGTGAAGTGTGAGGAGGATGTTATGAGAATGCAGGGTGACTTGGACAGGTTGGGGGGAGTGGGCAGATGCATGGCAGATGAAGTTTAATGTGGATAAATGTGAGGTTATCCACTTTGGTAGCAAAAACAGGAAGGCAGATTACTATCTAAATGGCGTCAAGTTGGGAAAAGGGGAAGTTCAACGGGATCTGGGGGTCCTTGTTCATCAATCAATGAAAGTAAGCATGCAGGTACAGCAGGCAGTGAAGAAAGTGAATGACATGTTGGCCTTCATAACAAGAGGAGTTGAGTACAGGAGCAAAGAGGTTCTTCTGCAGTTGTACAGGGCCCTAGTGAAACCACACCTGGAGTATTGTGTGCAGTTTTGGTCTCCAAATTTGAAGG
This sequence comes from Amblyraja radiata, assembly GCF_010909765.2. Lineage (NCBI taxonomy): Eukaryota > Metazoa > Chordata > Chondrichthyes > Rajiformes > Rajidae > Amblyraja > Amblyraja radiata. The sequence goes on along the minus strand of NC_045964.1, from coordinate 939,172 downwards.
ACATTCTTGCTATTGAGGGAGTGCAGCAAGGTTAATTCCCAGGATGGCGGGACTGTCATATGCTGAGAGAATGAAGCAGCTGGGCTTGTATACTCTGGAATTTAGAAGGATGAGAGGATATCTTATTGAAACATATAAGATTATTAAGAGTTTGGATGTGCTAGAGGCAGGAAACATGTTCCCGATGTTGGGGGAGTCCAGAACCAGGGGCACAGTTTAAGAATAAGGGGTAAGCCATTTAGAACGGAGACGAGGAAACACTTTTTCTCACAGAGAGTTGGGAGACTGTGGAATTCTCTGCCTCAGGTGAAGGCCGGTTCTCTGGATGCTTTCAAGATAGAGCTAGATAAGATAGCGGAATCAGGGATATGGGGAAAAGGCAGGAACGGGGTACTGATTGTGGATGATCAGCCTTGATCACATTGAATGGCAGTGTTGACTCGAAGGGCTGAATGGCCTCCTCCCACTCCTATTGTCTATTGTTTATTAACAACTGGCTGCTGGAGGATCGCCACTTCCGGGACTCGTTTGAGAGGTTCTGGAATACCTGGATGGGGAAGCGGGGAGAATTTCACTCTCTGCGGCTATGGTGGAACGTGGGCAAGGCCCAAATCCAGAGTTTCTGTCAGGAGTACACTAGAGGGTCGACCAAGAGACGCGATTCCTAGATCAGACAGCTCGGGAGCGAGCTGCTCGATTTGGATTTGCGTCTAAGTCAGACCGTCGGGGACACGATCCTCTGGCGGGAATACCAGGAGAAGGACGCGCAGCTACAGTTGGAGAAATCTCGAGGCGCGTACGTGAGGTCGTGGATCTAATTGCTCCACGATTTGGACCGCGGTTCACCCTTCTACTACTCGCTGGAGAAATGGCGGGAAGTCCGTCAGCAGTTAGTGGAACTGCTCGCTGATGATGACTCCTCCGTCACTGAACCAGAGGATATTAACGCAGCAGTTCGTTCCTTTTATGGGACCTTGTTCTCACCAGATAGCTCTGGCGGTGACGAGTGCAGTGATCTGTGGGAAGGTCTAGCCATGGTCGACCCGGAGGGTGCCGAACGTCTGGATGCCCCCCTGACACTGGCCGAACTAACCGTGGCCCTCCATCAGATCCGAAGGGGCAAATCCCCTGGCCTAGACGGACTGACAGCAGAGTTCCTCCGCACTTTCTGGGGGATCCTTGGGGAGGACTACACCATGGTACTGAGGGAGAGCCTGGCGACCAGAGAGATGCCCCTGTCTTGGCGAAGGGCTGTCGTGGTCCTTCTGCCCAACAAGGGCGATCTCCGGCGTCTAAAGAACTGGCGCCCAGTCTCCCTCCTCTGTACCGACTACAAGGTATTTGCAAAGGTAATGGCAAACCGCCTGGGCCCAGTGCTGGCTCAAGTGATCCACGCTGACCAGTCTTACACGGTCCCGGGCCGGTCCATCCAGGATAATATCCATCTGGCCTGGGACCAGGTCTACCAGGTTCAGGAGACCGGTGTACCCACTGCCTTTCTCTCCCTCGACCAGGAGAAGGATTTAGACTGGGTGGATCACAAGTATCTGTTGAGGTCTCTGCGGGCGTTTGGATTCGGACCGCACTTTGTGGCCCAGATCTGGCTTTTATACACTGCCTCGTCAAAGTAAACGGATCCTTGACGGCCCCCATTCCCTTCCGCAGAAGAATACGTCAGGGCTGCCCCATGTCGGGCCAACTGTACGCCATCTGCGTGGAGCCATTCCTTATGGGCCTGTCCCACTTAGGCGACTGTTGCCGGCAATGGCCTGAAAACCCGGCAACTGGAACGGCAACTCAGAGTGGAACACACACACACACACACACACACACACACACACACACACACACACACACACACACATACACATACACACACACACACACACACACACACACACACACACACACACACACACACACAGAGACACACACACACACACACACAGAGACACACACACACACACACACACACACACAGAGACACACACAGAGACACACACACACACACACACACACACACACACACAGACACACACAGAAACACACACACACACACACACACACAGACACACACACACACAGACACACACACACACACAGACACACACACACACACACACAGACACACACACACACACACACACACACACACACACACACACATACACACACACACACACACACACACACACACACACACACACACACATCACTTCCTTCACCAGCCCGTTATGTAGGTGTAATTAAGACGGCTAATGCACAGTGTACGGGAAGTCCTTTAAAAGAAGGAGGGAGAAGGAGACAACTTTTAAGAACGCTCCCCATCCAACCTGACAGAGCTTGAGAGGATCTGCAGAGAAGAATGGGAAAAATTACCCAAATGCAGGTGTGCCAAGCTTGTAGCGTCATACCCAAGAAGACTTGAGGCTGTAATCGCTGCCAAAGGTACCTCAACAAAGTACTGAGTAAAGTGTCTGAATACTTGTGTAAATGTGATATTTCAGTTATTTATTTTTAATTACATTGCAAAACATTTCTAAACACCTGTTTACACTTTTTTATTATGGCGTATTGTGTGTAGATTGCTGATTTAAAAAAAAATAATTTAATCCATTTTAGAATAAGGCTGTAATGTAACAAAATGTGGAATAAGTGAAGGGGTGTGAATACTTTCTGAATGCACTGTATACACGGCTGTGAAGCTCGGCCGACATTTAACATTACCGGCCGGTTATCCTTGGTGCTGAAAACTACTTACGTTTTATTTCCCAATGAGCCAATGAAATTCACCGGTCAGCACCGGCTACAACCTACGAAAACCTCCGAGAACCATCGGCCACCTGACAACCCACTAGGACCTCCTGGTGACCCACCTACAGCACAAGACTTCTCGCTACTCTCCATGGCGGCTTCATTCTAGTCGCCATTAATTTTTCAACATGTTGAAAAATTTGCGGCGACCATAATGAGGCCGTGACTAGTTCCCAGAATGTGGGAACTCCTCACGACCACGAAGGCAACTGCCCGGCAACCATCCGCGAACATGTGGCGACCATGTGACAACTGCATAGTCTCCTGCATTCGCCTAAAAAGTCGCCTAAGTGGGACAGGCCCATTAGTCTGCTCTGGGTGAGGTTGACGGGCATGGTTCTATACGAGTCGGGGGAAATGTTCTGGACTCTTGGTGGGTCCCTGGCGGGTGGACTCCCTCCCGGAGGAGGTGAGATCATTCACGTGGAGTTTACCTGCGTCCTGTTGCAAAGACTGGCCGGTGAACTGGCAGGAGCTGGAGATGAAAGTCGTCACCCGGCTGGGGCGCTGGGCGGGTCTCCTCACGTGCTTTCCTACCGGGGCAGGGTGTTGGTCATTAACCAACTCGTGGCCTCCATGCTCTGGTACAGATTGACCACATTGGTCCCACCAGCCACCTTTGCTGTTGGTGGGCTTCTTCAGGGGCAACGGAAAGTACTGGGTTTCTGCAGCGGTCCTGAGTCTCCCGATCGAGGAGGGCGGTCAGTCGCTGGTGTGCATTCGCACCAAGTTGGCGGCTCTCCGCCTCAGGACCTTGCAGAGATACCTGTACTCAGGGCATCCTCCCAGGTGGCACGTGCTGGCGACGCACTTTTTCCAACGCTGCCTTCAAGGAGGTACGCGGATCCGATGGTGGGCGTCAGCCGTGCGGTCCTGATGGGGATGCCCAGCTTCTACAGGGACTTGTTGAGAGTCTGGAACCTGGTTGCCGTTGACCGGGCCCCCCCACCGCCGGCAGAGGGTGACGGCCCGGGCGTGAGAGCAGCCGGTCCTTGCCCCGCCCCACCGGGTGTCGGGGGGGCTCAAACGTGTGGAGTACCAGTGGTTGAGCAAACCCCCGCTCAGCCGGCAGTACTCATTGGACCCAGGCGCCGTAATCCTTCCCGGTCCCACACAACTTGAGCCGCCTTTCCTGACACCCTTCATCTCCCTCCGAGACGCAGGGAGGCGTGTCCTGTACAGGCCCCTCCTCCACACCCTGCAGTTCCTCGCCCTGGTCCACCGTCCAGACACCAAGTGGCGGTCGGTGTTGCATTCCGATCACGAGGGGGGTCCCCGGTGGAGGTCCGTGTAAGCAGGGATTCCCCCCCCCCCTCTACATTGGGGACCTGGGGTGGAGGAGGAGTTCCCTGCAACCTGTTTCTCTCGTGGTTCACAGACTCGCCAGCCGCCTGCCACTTTTGCGGGCTGGAAGAGTCTGTGTACCACGTGTACATGGAGTGCGTGAGGCTGCAGCCACTGTTTGAATATCTAAAGGGGCTGCTCCTTGCCTTCTGGCTGCACTTTTCACCCACCATCCTCATCTTTGGACACCCTGTGCGTAGGGGAGAGGGTGGGGCTGAAGATGTCCTACATGGGTTGCTCCTGGGCCTGGCCAAGCTGGCCATCTGCGAGTCACGGCGCCGGGCGGAAGAGGGCTCTGCCCGAGCCGGCTGCTCGCCCCTATTCCGGGGTTACGTCCGCGCCCGGGTGGTTTTGGAGAGGGACTACACGCTGTCCAGGGGCACCCTGGGGGATTTCCGTAACCGCTGGGCAACACGGGGTGTTGAATGTATCGTTGCCAAGGAGTGTAAGATAGTTGTATTGTAGTTTAACGTTTGTCTTGTATTATAGTGGTGAGTTCTGTTTTGTTTTATTGTAAATATTATTTTAATATTGTAATAAATATCTTTGTCTAAAAATAAATAAACAAATAAACAGATAAATAAATAAATGAAAGCTGGTTACGCAGCTCACGGGCCTGGGTCTCTGCGCCACACTCTGCAATTGGATCCTTGACTTCCTCATCCACAGACCACAGTCTGTTCCAATTGTCTGAAACACTTCTTCCTCATTAACAATCAGTGCGGGGACACCTCATGGCTACGTGCTCAGCCCCCTGCTCTACTCACTCTATACTCATGACTGTGTAACCAGACACTATGTGGCGGTCGGTGTTGCCTGCTGGTCGCGAGGGGGCCCCAGCGGTGGGGATCCCGCTACACAGGGATTCTCCCCCTCTACATTGGGGACTTGGGGTGGGGTGATGGGGGGGGGGGGGCGGTCCCAGCTGCCTATACCCTTCCCATGCATCCTTCTTATTCTTGAGCAATGCCCCAATTTCCCTCATCAGCCAAGCTTCCTTATGTTTGCCTGCTTGCCCTTCACTCTAACAGGCACGTGCATATCCTGAGCTTTTGTTAGTACACTTTTAAAAACATCCCACTTGGCTGATGTTCCTTTACCCTCAAATAACCTGCTCCAATCAACTTGAGCGAGACCTTCTCTCATACCCTCAAGGTTGGCCGTACCCCAGTTGAGCATTTTAACACGTGGGCCCTCTCTGTCCCTATCCATTACTATCTCAAACCTAATTGATCAGCGGTTGAAAAACGCCAAAGAGATTTCATGATTAAAACATGGAAATTAAAAACACTCCCAGGGGCAGAGGACTGAAGAGCGGAGAGAGGGTGGGTTGGGCTGGGAAACTAGCCTGGAGAATGAAAACCCACAAGCACCTGGCGGGCCAATCCTGAACACTCTGGTGATGGTAGGTTAGATGTATTATATGCATTTTCGACTTACGATATTTGCGATTTACAATGGTAACCCCATCGTAAGTTGAGGAGCAGCTAGTAGTAGCAGTCAAATAGGGGACAAGGCCGGTTGACAAAACCAATTTAGCCCAATATACGGGATGTCCCGGCAAAAATGGGACAATTGGTAACCCTACTGCTGGACATCCTCCTTTACCAATAATGAAACCCCCCTTCCTTCTTTACCCTCACCCTTGTCTCTCCTGAAGCACCTGTATCATTGAGTTGCCAGTCCTGCCCCCCTCTTAACCAGGTTTCAGTAATGGCTTTGTTGGTCGTTGCTACAATATGGGTGGTCCAGGAGAAGTTGTTGGTGATATTGAGTCCTGGGAATTTGAATTTTTCAACCATCTCCACTTTGGCACCGTCAATGCAGACCAGTGGTGTATGTGGACCGCTTCACATCCTGAAGTCGATCAATATCTCCTTTGTCTCACTGACATTGAGAGAAAGATTGTTGTCTCGATACCAGGACACAAGGTCCTCGATCTCCATCATTATTTGATATCCAGCCCACGATGTTGGTGTCGTCTGCGAATTTGAAAATTGAATTAGATTTGCAGGGGTGGAAATCGCTTTTAAACCATGGGGGTGACAAGATGAGGCATGACATCTAGGACAGGAGTCAGCAATCTACAGCCTACGGATCCAGCCCGTAATACAAAATCATCCGGCCCGCAGCTGTATTTTTTTTCAATTAGTTTTCGCGACCTGGGAACTGCAGCTGGTCCCGGAGCACGCAGGCAACATGGGCGCTACAGCCAGACCTGGGGCAGGCGAGTCGACCAGGGAACTTCAGCTAGTCCTGGGCTGCTAGATTCTAGGTGCTGGTGACCTCCAACTGAAATCGACCTTGAGGGCTCCAGCCGCAGAGCCTGTGGACTTACCATCGGAGCTGGCTGTTGCGGAGGTTGTGGTGGCGTTGTGGCTGCAACTCGACTTCAGAGGCTTCAGTTTTGCTGCAACATTGTCCCCCACCTCCCAAAACATGGTGGGACAGGTCCCCCCCACCCCACCCCAGGATTTCCGCCCACAGAACATGGCTGCGTAGTTGTGGGTGTACAAGGAGTAACGAAGTGAGCTGAGATCGCATCCTTGTAGAGCACCAGTGATGAGGATTATCGTGGAGAATGATTTGTCCCCTATCCTCACTGATTGTGCTCTGCTGGTCAGGAAGTTGTGGATCCAATTGCAGGGATGAGAGCTGGCACCAAGTCCCGTGCGTTTACTTGAGTCTGACTTGATTGCATTAATGTATAGTATAAAGTCAAAGATTTAGTATTATCTAATTTGATTGGATTGCATGCAAAACTAAGCTTTTCATTATACCTCTTGACAATAAAAAACCTAAACCTACACCTAAACAATTGCTTTTGATATATTAAAAAAACCATGGAGTGTCGAGTTGTAGTGTACCAGAAGATGGCGCTGTTGTCAGCTTATAAAGAGACTACCCCATGCAGAGCAAAGTCTATTATTCTTCTGCAAGCATTATTTCTGAGACTACCCCCTGCTAAAACAGAAGATAAACAGATCATGCCATGTAATCTCAGGAAATGGTGAATAATAAATGTTTAACTTCTGCCTTGCTTGAGGTCAGTAGTATTTTGAGTGTTTTGTGAAGTCTGTACATCAAGGTTTCATTGCATTCACTTCATCTGCATGGGTTATCAGCTAACTGGGCAGCACAGTGGCACAGCGGTAGAGTTGCTGCCTTACAGTGCCCGGAGACTAGGGTTTGATCCTGACTACAGGTGCTGTCTGTATGGAGTTTGAACATTCTCCCTGAGACCGCCTGGGTTTTTTCTGGGTGCTTAGGTTTCCTCCCACAATCCAAAGACAGTTAATTGGTTAATTGCAGGTTAATTGGCTTCGATAAAATTGTAAACAGTTCCTAGTGTGTGTGTAGGATAGTGTTAGTGATCGCTGGTCAGTGTGGACTCACGTGTATCTTTAAACTAAACTAAACTAAACTAAACACTCTGTGGAAGTCCATTATTCCTCTGCAATCATTATTTCTGATTTGAAAACAAAAATAACCTCTGTCCGAGATAACTGTTTTAATATAATTCATCTTGAAATAATATTACTAAAAACACAAACCACAAAGGCAAACATTACATTTCATTTTCGTTATTGCCACAGACGGCTGTGGATGCCAAGACTGGGTATTTGTAAAGTGGAGACTGATAGGTTCTTGATTAATAAGGGCTTCAAAGGTTATGGGGAGAAGGTAGGAGAATGGGTTGACAGGGAGAAATAGATCAACCATGATTGAATGACAGATTGGACTCAATGGGCCAAATGGCCTAATTCTGCTCCTATGTCTCATAGTCCTATTGTAATGTTAAGAAAATATTAAGTATGAGAAAATGTGACTTTTATTTGTTTAATGACTATTTTATTTAGATTTAGAATAAAAATAATGCATGCCTTACACTATTAATAGATTGGTAATGCATGTATTGAATACATTTGGAAGTGATCTTTTTAGTGTTTTTCCCCAGCCAGGGGTCTCTCCTGCAGTTTTACATTTTCCCATAGTTGCTGCTATTTTGACGGAAGCACGTAACAAAATGCATTGCACAAGGCAATATGAGTCATTCCGTGAAAGTGTTTGTGTTGAAGGTTGCGCGTTTAGCTCAAACAATGTAATAGGTTGCTTTCTAATCTTAGCTGGCAATGCAGCAGCTCGAAGCAATGTACAGCAGCAGTGTTAAAATTCATCAGTTTCAATTGCTCTAAAGTTTTGTACCTCCAAAAATTGTTATGACTGAGCTTTAGGCTTCCTCAGCTCTAAAAATAAATGTAGTTTGATCATTATTCTTTCATTCGGTGAATGGAAACCTACGAAGGAAGAAAATGTCCCATTTGAACTGTTTTATCGGATTAGATTTCACGTGTAAATCTGAGAACAGAACAGCTAAAATAATTAAGAAGTGAAAACAGGGCTTGTGTTTCTGTAACTTAGCTTGTAAAGAGAGATTGCACATTTGTTAATATTCTTCACGTGGCTGATCAATGAACCGCTTGCCAAATCTTACACAATTCCCTGTGGATGAGGCATACTTTGGGCTGTCATGCTCAGAGCATAGACACTGCTATTCCATGTCAAGTGAAGGCACGTTACAATGCCATCACGGGATTGTAACACTGTGATAAGCAATGCTACAAGTTGACTCTTAGGCAAAGATTTTACAGTATCCCTTCACTTTGTAAATAGAGTCACACAGCACGGAAAGAGGCCCGTCGGCCCAACTTGCACCATCTGCAGTTCCTTTTTTCACACCAGTGCAGTGGTTATGTTCCCGATATTGGGTGAGTCCAGAACCAGGGGTCACAGTTTAAGAATAAGGTCTCGGCCAGTTAGAACTTAGATGAGGAAAAACGTTTTCACCCAGAGAGCTGCGAATCTGTGGAATTCTCTGCCATAGAAGGCAGTGGAGGCCAATTCACTGGATGTTTTCAAGAGGGAGTTAGATATCGAGCTTAGGGCTAACAGATTCAAGGAATATGGGGAGAAAGCAGGAATTGCTTTAGGTACTGATTGGGAATGATCAGCCATGATCATATTGAATGGCGGTGCTGGCTCGAAGGGCCGAATGGCCTACTTCTGCACCTATTTTATGTTTCTGTTATTGGAATCCATGGGTTTGAATGATACAGAATTTGTGAATTCACATCTTTGTGGATATGAAGTTGGTTTAAAAGTCTGGGGAAACAAAGAAAATTTGTATAATGTGTGAATTTCTTCAACTGGCATAGTGTTCACGGAAACTGCATGGAAACAGGCCCTTTGGCCCAACTTGCCCATGCCTATCTACGTCCCCACCTACACTAGTCCCCCTTGCCTGCATTTGGCCCATATCCCTCTAAATCTTTCCTACCCATGCACCTGTCCAAATGTCTTTTAAATGCTCATTTTAATTCAATTTATCTTGATTGTCCTATATGTCTTGGCTTGTCTACCATAGAGATGTTGTAATGATCAGGTGTCTTCTGTTTAAGCTGTTAATGTTACATGTGGACTTCACAGTTCTAAATGCTAAGATTTTCTTCATGTATTTGCAGGCTCAATGACAAGTCAATCGAGCAGGGTCTCATCGTTTGAGGCCTGAGGCAAAGGACAAAAGGTCAGACAGGAAGCCTGGCCAGCTCCACCTCCAGAGATGCAGTGGAACCTTAGTTTAGTTTAGGGATACAGCACGGAAACAGGCCCGAGTCTGCACCGACCAACGCTCCCCGCACACTAACACTATCCCACACACTAGGGACAATTTCCATTCATACCAAGCCAATTAACCTACCTGTATGTCTTTGGAGTGTGGGAGAAAACTGAAGATCTCGGAGAGAACCCAGGCGATCATGGGAAGAATATACAAACTCCATACAGAGCACCCATAGTCAGGATCGAACCCGGGTCTCTGGTACTGTAAGGCAGCATCTCTGCTGCTGTGCCACCGTGTCTCTGGACTTTGAGGGTTATTTTCCTTATAGTGAAAGGAAAGCAAAATCAAACATGAAAGAGCAATCTGTAGGATGTGACTGGAATGTGATTCTAAATTGTGAGACGATTCAGAAAGCATTTTGTAAAATGGGGCAGTAATGTCTTCAAATTGTTGCTGGTTTGGCAAAAGAAAGAACCCAGGGAGCAGGGGCACAGTTCCATTTCATGCTACAGCCACCTTACAAATTGAGATGCTGCTTTCAGTACTCATGTGTTATTTATTCCAAGCAATAAAATCCAGTGTAAATTGTCCTTGATGCACTCTATAAATGCATCACTTGATTGTTAGAGGCTATCTGTACTAAACCAAGGGTCTGCGGTCCTCTGTAGATAAGTAAATCTCGTTGATGTGCTCCAGCATACAGCTTTAAGTGTCACATTTACAACCCTCCTTCATCAGAACCTGTTTTTATTTCAGATTTCTAATATCTGCAAAAAAACATTAAGTGCTGGAGTAACTCAGCGGGTCAAGTGGCGTCTGTGGAAAAAATGGATAGGTGGCGTGTCGGGACCATTCTTGAGTCTCGACCCGAACCACCTATCCATGTTCTCCAGAGATGCTGCCTGGCCCGCTGGGTTACTCCAACACTTTGCGTCTTTTTGTCTAAACCATCATCTGGAGTTCCTTGCTTCCAATATCTTCAACTTTTTGATTTTCATGTAATTTGATCAAATGATATAATTTCCTCTAATGACACTTGTCTTATATATAAACATACTAAATAAAAGCAATGTTCACCATTTATAGTGTCATACTTTGAAAGGGGAGAGATGTAAATTAAGTTTAGTTTAGTTTAGAGATACAGCGTGTAAACAGGCCCTTCGGCCCACCAAGTCCATGCCAGCCCGGGATCACCGCACACAAACTAGGGACAATTCACAATTTTACCAAGCCAATTAGCCGACAAACCTGAATGTCTTTGGAGTGTTGAAGGAGATCAGAGATTGCGGAGAAAACCCATGCAGGTCATAGATACATAGACAATGGGTGCAGGAGTAGGCCATTCGGCCCATTGAGCCAGCACCACAATCAGTACCCCGTTCCTGCCTTCTCCCCATACCCCTTGATTCCGCTGGCCCTAAGAGCTGTATCTAACTCTCTTTTGAAAGCATCCAGTGAATCGGCCTCCACTGCCTTCTGAAGCAGAGAATTCCACAAATTACAACTCTCTGTGTGAAGAGGTTTTTCCTCATCTCAGTTCTAAGGCTGAAGAACGCTGAAAAGCAGGACCTCCAGGGTGGTTTTCTCCAGTTTGCTTCCAGTTCCTCGTGCTGGCGAGGGCAGGAACTGGGAGATAGATGATCTGGATGTGTGACTGAGGAACTGGTGCAGGGGGCAGGGATTTAGAATCTTAGACCACTGGGATCTGTTTTGGGGTAAGGGTGAATTGTACAAAAGGGACGGGTTGCACCTTAACAGGCGGGGGACCAGCATTCCGGCAGGCAGGTTTGCCTCTGCTACACGGGTGGGGGGGGGGGGGGGGAGGAGACAAATGGAAAATACAAGGATAGAGTTAAAAGGAAGGAGAATATAGGAAAAGTTAAGAAAGACACAAGAATTAACGGGGCAGAAAGCTCAGGAAGGGATAGGAGTGTAAAACCACGTGAAATAGGAATCGATGTGAAAGGTGAGGGAGTAATGGATTAAAAGTATTATATATGAATGCACAAAGTATAAGAAATAAAGTGGATGAGGAGGCTCAGTTAGAAATTGACAAGTGAGATGTTGTGGGAATTACAGAGACATGGCTGCAAGAGGGCCAGAGCTGGGAACTGAATATTTAGGGGTATACATCCTATCGAAAAGACGGACAGGTGTGCAGAGGGGTGGGGTAGCTCTGTTGGTAAAGAATGAAATGAGAGACATAGAATCAGGAGATGTAGTCAGTATGGATAGAACTGAGGAATTGTAAGGGTAAAAAGATCCTTATGGGAGTTATCTGCACTCTCCCAAACAGTAGCCTGGATATAGGGTGCAAGTTGAATCAGGAGTTAAAATTGGCATGTAGCAAAGTTGATGCTACACTTGTTATGGGAGATTTCAACATGCAGGTAGACTGGGAAAATCAGGTTAGTACTGGACCCCAAGAAAGGGAGTTTGTAGAGTGTCTCTGTGATGGATTCTTAGAGCAGCTTGTACTGGAGCCTACCCGGGAGAAGGCAATTCTGGATTTAGTGTTATGCAAATAACCGGATTTGATAAAGGGAACTCAAGGTAAAGGAGGCATTAGGAGGTTGTGACCATAAAATGATAAGTTTTAATCTACAATTTGAGAGGGAGAAGGGAAAATCAGAAGTGTCAGTATTACAGTTGAGCAAAGGGGACTATGGAGCCATGAGGGAGGAGCTGGCCAAAGTTGACTGGAAAGAGACCCTAGCAGGGATGACAGTGGAACAACAATGGCAGGTATTTCTGGGAATAATACAGAAGGTGCAGGATCAGTTCATTCCGAAGAGGAAGAAAGATTCTAAAGGGAGTAAGGGGCGACCGTGGCTGACAAGGGACGTCAAGGACAGTATAAAAATAAAAGAGAAATATATAGCAAAGATGAGCAGGAAGCCAGATGATTGGGAAACTTTTAAAGAGCAACAATAGATAACAAAAAAGGCAATACGGGGAGAAAAGATGAGGTACGAAGATAAGCTAGCCAAGAATATAAAGGAGGATAGTAAAAGCTTCTTTAGGTATGTGAAGAGGAAAAAATTAGTTAAGACCAAACTTGGACCCTTGAAGACTGAAAAAAGGGAATTTATTATGGGGCAGATTAGTTGAACAGGTACTTTGGATCTGTCTTCACTAAGGAAGACACAAACAATCTCCCAGATGTACTAGTAGCCAGAGGATCTAGGGTGATGGAGGAACTGAAGGCAATTCACATTAGGCAGGAAATGGTGTTGGGTAGACTGATGGGAATGAAGGCTGATAAATCCATAGGGCCTGATTGTCTGCATCCCAGGGTACTTAAGGAAGTGGCTCTAGAAATCGTGGATGCATTGGTGATCATTTTCCAATGTTCTATAGATTAAGGATCAGTTCCTGTGGATTGGAAGGTAGCTAATGTTATCCCACTTTTCAAGAAAAGCTTCTTTGGTGCGTGCTATCCAGTGGAAAGACTATACCTGTACATGATTGCAATCAAGCCATCCACAGTGTGCAGATACAGGATAAAGGGAATAATGTTTAGTGCAAGATAAAGTACACTAAAGTCTAATTAAAGATAGTCCAAGGGTCTAAAATGAGGTCGATGGTAGTTCAGCGCTGCTCTCTGGTTGTGGTAGGATGATTCATTTGCCTGATAACAGCTGGGAAGAAACTGACCCTGAATCTGGAGGTGTGCGTTTTCACACTTCTGTACCTCGTGCCTGATAGTGGAGGGGTTCTGGTTCTGGCGCTGTGCGTACAGCAGCCAGGCAACAGTCGCTTGTCTTTTCCTTTTTTATACTTATTTCTATTCCTATTTATTTGGTATATTTTTGGTTTGTTAGTTTTTTTTTCACACCACGTTATTTAAGCCCCTGTTCCACTTACGTGTCCTTGGCACGCTAATTACCGTGACCTCGTGGTCGCGTTGAGGCCCCCGAAGGTTGCGCGCGATTTCATGTGCCCGCACAGCCGTCTGGAGCTCGTGACGTCATTTGAAGATAGACTCAAAATGCTGGAGTAACTCAGCGGGACCGGCAGCATCTCTGGAGAGAAGGAATGGGTGATGTTTGGTGTCGAGACTCTTCAGTCAGAAAGAAGGGCCTTGACCCGAAACGTCATCCATTGCTTCTCTCCAGAGATGCTGCCGGTCCCGCTGAGTTACTCCAGCATTTTGTGTCTATCTTCAATTTTCTTGTTCCCGCTCTGGGAGTAGAAGTGGGGGCGGATCCGGACCGCAACGGCCGTGAGCCGCAGGCCGAGCTCGGCGATCGTTTGCCTGCTTCTGCTGCTGTTGAAGGTGAGACGTTGCGTCGTGCCAGGGTCTTTGGCCGTCAGTTACACGACAGGCCGTTGGCGCGCAAAGATTTCGTTCCCTACAAAAATTTCGGAGCCCCGCGCGATGTCGCAAACAACTCCATAGCCCCTCCGCACTTCTCAATGGGACTGGCCCCGCACGGCCATACGATGCCCGTGCGCCTCAACGCGATGACGAGGTCGCGTAATTTGCGTGCCAAGGACACATAAGTGGGACAGGCCCTTTAGTTTACTTTAGTTTAGAGATACTGCATGGAAACAGGCCATTCGGCCCATCGAGTCTGCACCGACCAGCGATCCCCACACATTAACACTACCCTACTCACACTAGGAACAATTTATATTTATACCGAGCCAATTAATCTACAAACCTGTACGCCTTTGGAGTGTGGGAGGAAACCGAAGATCTCAGAGAAAACCCACGTAGATCACAGGGAGAACGTACAAACTCTGTACAGACAGCACCCATAGTCAGGATCGAACCCGCGTCTCTGGCACTAAAAGCACTGAAAGGCAGCAACTCCACTGCTGCGTCACCGTGTGATAGGGGAAACTTTTTATCTCTTTCCTCGCTGGGGTGATACAACAAGTAGGAGCTGGTCTCTTTGTTGTCTACACCAGGGATCAACTGCTGGAACTCCGACTGCCCCGACTGGCTGGCTTCACCAGGGTTAACTCAGAAATCCCCAAGGGACTGAGGACGAAATGCAGCGGATGCCGGTCGGGAGTAAAATGAGCCAGACTTGCCTTCCAGCACAATGGGCAACGTGAGATCACCGGCTAACAACATGGATGAGCAAGCTGCACTAGTGAGGCCCCAGAGGGAGTACCATGGGAGCAGTGTGCTGTATTTCACAGAGACATGGCTCCACAAGGACATCCCTGAATCCAATGCTAGTGTGGAGGGCTTTCAAATTGTTCAGGCGGACAGGGACTGCAGAGAGAGTGACACGTGTAAAGGTGGGGGATTTGCTATTCTCATTAACAACAAATGGTACAACCCTGGTCACATCACGGTTAAGGAGCGTGTGTGTAGCCCAGACATTGAACTGATGGCTGTGGGTCTCTGTCCATACTCTTTGCCCAGGGAATTCTCACACGCCATCGCCATTCTCACACGCCACACCGTGACTGTTCACGTTCCTCCATCCGCTAACCCTCTGCGCGCATGTGACGTCATGTATCTATGTATCTATGTAACAGACTGGTTCCACCAAGACACAGCGCAATCTTTGCACATCCCCAATCCTGGACATTCCACTCGTCACTTTAATTTTGTGTTTCATGTATCTTGTTGTGTTTTAGAAACATAGAAACATAGAAACATAGAAGATAGGTGCAGGAGGAGGCCATTCGGCCCTTTGAGCCAGCACCGCCATTCAATGTGATCATGGCTGATCACAATGGAATTCTGTTTAAGACCAATTTCCCTCCTGGAATAAATAAAGTTATATTGTATGGTATCGTATCAAGAAGAGGGACTGGTCCTTGATTATGCTGGTGGCCTTGCGGAGGCAGCGTGAAGTGGAGATGGTGAATGGAAAGGAGGTCGGTTTGTGTGATGGTCTGGGCTACGTCCACAACTCTATGCAATTTCTTGATGTTTTGGTTGGAGCTGTTCCCAAACCCTCCATCCAAATGCATCCCAATAAAGTCCTTTCTACGGGGCATCAAATAAAGTTGTGGATTTCTCTTAAAGGTTTCTAGCGAGTGTTATAATATGCTGTCAGTTAAAGCCCTATGGAAACATTTTTTAAAGGCTTTTTGTCAGACTCTTGTGATCTCTATTCATGCTGGAGAGGCCATATAAAATGTGTCTGTCCATATATATATATGCGTGAATGATATCTTTGTGTGGAAATATATTAACTCTGATTGCTGCCATCTCCAACAATAGTTTGTTTTTATATGGAATAAAACCAGAAACCGCTGGAAAAACTCATCCCTGCGTGTATTTGCCTTCTTTGCACAGGGTTTGTGTGCTTGAAGCAGATTTGTGGTGTTAAGTTGCAGAGATCAGGTACCAAACATAGTAACCAATAAAATCCAGCTAGGTCTCCAGACCACTTGCGACGGTGGTGCCGTGGTAGAGTTGCTGCCTCACAGCGCCAGTGACCCAGGTTCGATCCTGACTATGGCTGCTGTTTATATGGAGTTTGTACCTTCTCCCTGCGACTGCGTGTGTTTCCTCAAGGTGCTCCGGTTTCCTCCCACATTCCAAAAAACGTACAAGTTTGCAGGTTAATTGGCTTCTGTAAATTGCTCCTAGTGTGTAGGATACAGAACTGGGGTAACAGAGAACTAGCGCATGGATGATCTTCGGTTGGCGTGGACACGTTTGTCCGAAGGGCGTGTTTTCATTCTGCATCTCTCAGCTAAACTCATCTGAACTGATGTCTTGTGTAGGAAGGAACTGCAGATAGAATCATAGTCATGGAGTGATACTACATGGAAACAGGCCCTTCGGCCCAACTTGCCCACACCGGCCAACATGTCCCGGCTATACTAGTCCCATCTGCCAGTGTTTGGTCCATATCCAACCCTGTCCTATCCATGTACCTGTCTAACAGTTTTTTAAATGTTGGGATAGTCCCTGCCTCAACGACCTCCTCTGGCAGCCTGTTCCATACACCCACCACCCTTTGTGTGAAAAAGGTACCCCATAGATTCCTCTCCCTAAAAAAAAATGTTTCCCCTTGACCTTAAACCTATGTCCTCTGGTCCTCGACTCCCCTCCTCTGGGCAAGAGACTCTGTGTATCTATTCTAAAATATCTAAAATCTCATGATTTTATACACCTCTATAAGATTACCTCTCATCCTCCTCCACTCCAAGGAATAGAGTCCCAGCCTACTCAACTTCTCCCTATACTGTAACTCTGACCCTCTAGTCCTGGCAACAACCTCGTATTTTTTTTCTGTACTGTTTCAATCTTGATAACATCGTTCCTATAACATGGTGTCCAGTACTGAACACAATGCTCTAAATGTGGCCTCACCAACGTCTTACACAAATGCAACATGACCTCCCTACTCCTATACTCTGACTGATGAAGGCCAACATGCCAAAAGCCTTTTTGATCACCTTATGCAACTCCACCTTCAAGGAACCATGCACCTGTACTCCTAGATTCCTCTGCTCTACAACACTACCCAGAGCCCTACCATTCAATGTGTAGGTCCTGCCCATGTTAGACTTCCCAAAAAGCAACACCTTATATTTCTCTCCATCAACCATTCCTCAGCCCACCTGGCCAATTGATCAAGATCCTTCTGCAATTTTTCACAACCATCTTCAGTATCTGTAAAACCACCCACTTTTGTAGCATCTGCAAACTTGCTAATCATAACTGGAAAGGCCATATAATCTTGCTGTTTATGTTCTCATCCAAATCATTGATGTAGACGACAAACAGTAACGGGCCCAGCACTGAACCCTGAGGCACACCACTAGTCACAGGCCTCCAGTCTGAGAAGCAACCTTCCACCATCTTCCACCACCACCACTTTGTGTCCTTCCATGAAGCCAATTGTCTATCCATTCGGCAATCTCTCCTTGGATCCTATCATAATTATAATCATAATAGTAATTGATGAGCCAGGTAGGTTTTGCAACGAGGAATTTGATTTGCCATACAGTCATACCAATAAAGAGAAACAAGACACCCAAATAATGTTTTTACATAAACATCCATCACAGTGACTCCCCCACTTCCACACTGTGATGGAAGGCAAAAAGGTTCAATCTTCTTCCCTTCTTTGTTCTCCCACGGTTGGGGCTGTTGTCGGGGCGATCTTATCTCCTGCAGCCGGCGGTCGAGCCCTCCACGTCGGGGCGATCAAACTCCCGCATTGGGGGATGTCAGCTCCCCGCGCCGGGCGATCGGGCCCCGGGTCGGGGCTGGTTGAACCACCTGAGGCTTGGAACTTCCCGACATCAGTCTCTACCCGAGACTGCGAGCTCCTCGATGTTGAAATACGCAGGCCGCAATTGGAGCGTTGATCCCAGGCAAGGGACCACAGGTTCCGATGGTAAGTCCACGGGCCCGCGGTGGGGCTCAAAGTCAGTCTCGAGCAAGGCCGCCAGCTCCATGATGTTAGGCTGCAGAGCAACCGGAGATACGATCCGGAAAACAATCGAATCTCTGGCAAGTGATCTAACCTTCCAGAGCAGCCTACCATGTGGGACCTTGTCGAATGCTTTGCTGTGTTCATATACACAACATTTGCAGCTCTGCCCTTATCGATCTTTTTGGTCACATCTTCAAAAATTTCAATCAGATTTATGAGACACGATCTCCCACATACAAAATCATGCTGACTATCCCTAATCAGCCCTGTCTTTCTACATGCTTGTATGTCCTATCCTTCAGAATACCTCTCGAGTAGCTTTCCGACTACAGATGTCAAACTCATCAGCCTATAGTTCCCAGTATTTTCCCTGCAGCCCTTCTTGAATAAAGGCACAACATTTGCCACCCTCCAGTCCTCTCCTGTATTTAAAGATGATTCATAAATTTTAACCAGGGCTCCTGCAATTTCCTCTCTAGTTTCCCACAATGTTCTCAGATATATCTGATCAGGATATAAGGTTTAAACCAAAGATGGACACAGTAACTCAGCAAGTCAGGCGGCATCTCTGGAGAAACTGTCTTAAGGGCCTGTCAAACTTACGTGTCTTTGGCACGCGTTGTGGTCGCGTTGAGCCGCGACAGTCCCGCGAAGGTCGGGCGCGATTACATGCGTACACACAGCCATCTGGAGCGCGTGACATCATTTGAAGATGGACACAAAGCTGGAGTAACTCAGCGGGACCGGCAGCATCTCTGGAGAGAAGCAATGGGTGATGTTTCGTGTCGAGACTCTTCTTCAGTCTGAAAGAAGGGTCTTGACCCGAAACGTCACCCATTCCTTCTCTCCAGAGATGCTGCCGGTCCAGCTGAGTTACTCCTGCATTTTGTGTCCATATTCAATTTTCTTGGCCCCGCTCTGGGAGTAGAAGTAGGGGCGGATCCGGACCGCAACGGCCGTGAGCCCCAGGTCGAGTTTGACGATCGTTTGCCTGTGTCTTGCTGCTGTTGAAGGTGAGACGTTGCGTCGCGCCAGGGTCTTGGGCCTGTCCCACTTTGGCTGTCAGTTCCGCGACAGGCCGTTGGCGAGCGAAGATTTCGTTCACTACAAAAATTTCGGAGCCCCGCGCGATGTTGCACACAACTACATACAGCTCCGCGCTTCTCAGTGGGACTGGCCCCGCGCAGCCATACGATGCCCGTGCGCCTCAACGTGACCACAAGGTCGTGTAATTTGCGTGCCAACGACATGTAAGTGGGCCAGGCCCTTTAATGTTTTTCTTAGCGTCCAAAGCCCCAGACCAGGAATACAATCTGTGAAAAAGCTAATTTGCATCACAACACACCAGACTACATAAATTTGCCATCACAGTAAAGATCATCCCTCTATATGTTCTCCACTTGATCCCATGCACAAGTCTCTGCTCTTCATTACTCGTCCTGTACCTTGTGCAGGACATGCAGATGCTGGTTTAAACCAAAGGTGGACACAGAATACTGGAGTTCGGTGTTCAAGACCTGGCCATGGACCTGAATGAAAATGCCATAGTTGTTCCCGACTCCTTAAGGAAATGTGTGGAGGTGTGCAAGATGATGAAAAGCATCCGAGTGTTCCCAACCAGAAGCCTTGGATGAACCCGAAGCTCTGCATTCTTCTGAGGAACAGATCTCTGTACAAGCAAGAGTCATGCAAGAAAACCAGTTTGGAAGATAGACCAAAAGTGCTGGAGTAACTCAGCGGGACAGGCAGCATCTCTGGAGGAAGAGAATGGGTAACGTTTTGGGTCAAGACCCTTCTTCAGGTGTTCAGTCCGAAGAAGGATCTCGACCGGAAAAGTCACCCATTCCTTCTCTCCAGAGACGCTGCCTGTCATGCTGACTTACTCCAGCATTTCGTGTCTATCTTCTTGTACCTTTTTAATTTTATTTTCCTAACGCTTCTGTTAAACTAAAAAGGGTTAATTTTCCAACATGGGAAGTCAATGTTTCATATGTATGTTAAAATAAACTAAATGAAACAAATCCAAATAAATCAAAGGTGAGATGATGCCACCTACAGTTTATTCATTTTGTTCACAATGATCTGCATATGTATATATTCATTTGTTTACACAATTGATATTGCAGACTGAAAACCACTTGAAAGCTAAATCAAATAGAACAGAATTAAAAGCATGTCACTTTCAATGTTCCTTTCTTTCCAATGTTTTATTGCAGGCTACTGTAATTTTTCTTTGAAAATTAAACATTCGCATCTGCACATCAAAATGCTTGACGCCAGTTTGTTCTTTTGATTGTTTGGTGACTAAAATGGAGCCTCTCTCATCCTCACTTGTTTTTCACCTCCACAATTATCCACCAGGACTTGTAAAAACCATGCACAAAATATTACCTCGGTGCAGCCTGCGCCAACACCAATCTGATGTTAATTAACATCACGACCTACAAAAGATAAATTCGGGAACATATTCTGAAACGTTTTGGTGTAATTAAGCAATTTTCTATCATTAGCAAGACTCCATTGTTCACAGAAGAGCTTGCTTCTGCCGTGATGGACATTCAAACCTCTTGCACCAGGTCAATGTATATTACGTGGCTGCATTATGTGGATTTCACTCATCAATTTATAAGAATTGTTTACATGGTCTTATGTTGCTGGTAAGCTGCAGAGAACATTTCGTTAAAGGATTTTCGAGGTATAAAAACAATAATGGAATGACTTCTAATCTGTTTGCCATGATTGATCGAACAAAATAAGAGTGAGTAGAATCTGAATTTTTTCACAATTAAAGAGCACAAATGTTCATTGAAGATTGAAGTGATGTAAGCAAACAAAATTCATGTTAATTAAAACAATCCTAATAAATGGTGAAATAAAATCACCATATAAGGGCATTGCTTGGGAGAACATGGACAGATGATGTTCCAGGTCAGTTCACGTGATGCTTCTTCTCAGTCCGAAGAAGGGTCACGACTCAAAATGTCACCTATCCATGGTCTCCATAGATGCTGCCTGACCTGCTGAGTTACTCCAGCACATTGCCTTTTTTTTTTGTAAATCAGCATCTGCAGTTCCTTGTTTCTATAAGGTCATTCCTCCTGATGCTTCTCTCAAGATGCTTGCATCTAACATCTACACTTTTAGACTTCTCATGGCAGTTATATATCTTATCCATTCTGAATGGCTGCTGCAACTTGTATTATGTGCATGGTATGTATCCAACCTAGATCTTGTCAGGATTGTAGAAACAAAGAACTGCAGATGCTGGTTTTTACCAAAGATAGACACAATCTGCTGCAGTAACTCAGCGGGTCAGGCAGCATCTCTGGAGAAAAAAAGATGGGAGACGTTTCGGACTGAAAGACTGAACCGAAACATCAACCATTCCTTTTTCCCCAGAGATACTGCATGACCATATAACAATTACAGCACGGAAACAGGCCATCTCGGCCCTACAAGGCCCTGCATGACCTGCTGTGTTACTCCAGCACGTTGTGCCTTTCTTGTCAAGAATGCTGAATAGGTTTTGCACCTGGGCCAAACAGTGGCAAATACACTTTCAACATATTTGAAATGGGTTAGGTAAATGGATAAGAAGCAAACAAAGTCTAGAGGAGGTTTGCAGAGGCAGGAATTGATCATTTTACACCTCCTCAACACCAATCCTTCAGTTTGAGTTTGAGATTAGTTTATTGTCACGTGTACCGAGGTACAGTGAAAGACTGTTGTTGCGTGCTATCCAGTCAGCGGAAAGACAATACATGATTACAATCGAACCAGCAACTGTGTATAGATACATGATAAAGGGAATATCGTGAATAACATTTAGTGCAAGATAAAGCCAGTAAAGTCAGATAAAAGATAATCCAATGAAGTAGATGGTGGTTTAGGACTGCCCTCTAGTTTTTGGTAGGATGGTTCAACTGAGAAGAAACTGTCCCTGAATCTGAAGGTGTGCATTTTAATACTTCTATACCTTTTCCCGATGGGAGGGGGATAAGAGGGAGTGGCCAGGGTGCGACTGGTCCTTGATTATGCTGCTGGCCTTGCCGTGGCAGCGTGAGGTATAAATGGAGTCAATGGAAGGGAGGTTGGTTTGTGTGATAGTCTGGGCTGCGTCCACAATTCTCTGCAATTTCTTGCGGTCTTGGACGGAGCTGTTCCCAAACTAAAATGTGTTGTCCTGTTGCCATTTCCATTTGTCTTGTATCATCCTACTTGTCATGTAATCACTCTGCCCCTCCATCCACAACTGACCTTACCTTTTGTTCTTGCCCCTCCCTCTCCCTGCTTAGCTACTTAAAAGCCACAGCATTTTTTAGCTCTGATGTAAGGTCACCAACCAGAAAGAAAGGTTAATTCTATTTATTTCACTTCTTTTGATGCTGTCTGACCTGAATATATCCTTTGCTTTCTTTTTTAATATGATTTATCAATCCTGAGGCATCAAAAAGTCTGTTGCCTGGAAACTGGAAGACACAGCCACCTGATTCTTTTCTAGATCTACGTGATCTAATATGACACAGAACAAAGGGATTCAGCAATTCTTTCAGGGTGAAACTGTGGAGTTGTATCTGGCATCTCTGCTTGGGGTTTACACTATAATGTTCAATGTTTCCCACGTTTAGTTGCACATCTAATGACATTGGGCATCACGCAATGTATGTTTGAAACTCCCTCTACATAAAACAGAGCTCTGAGAACAGAATATGCCGATTGCTTGGGAGTCATGCAAAAACAATGAGAGCAACTCAGCACGGTGGTGCAGCGGTAGAGTTGCTGCCTCACAGTGCTGGAGACCCGGGTTCGATCCCGACTATGGGTGCTGTCCGTACAGAGTTTGTATGTTCTCCCCATGATGGCATGGGCTTTCCCCGATTTCCTCCCACATTCCAAAGATGTACAGGTTTGTAGGTTAATTGGCTTTGGTAACATTGTAAAATTGTCCCTAGTGTGTAGAATAGTGCTAGTGTCCGGGGATTACTGGTCGGCACGGACCTGGTGGGCCGAACGACCTGTTTCCACGCTGTATCTCTAAGCTAAACTAAACTAAGCTCAATGTTTAATATCATAAGTCATAGAAGCAGAATTAGGCCATTCGGCCCATCAAGTTTGCTCCACCATGCAATCATGGCTGATCTATTCTTCCCTCTCAACCCCATTCTCCTGCCTTCTCCCCCTAACCTTTGACATCCCTACTAGTCAAGAACCTATCGATGTCCGTTTTAAAAAATACCCAATGACCTGGCCTCCCTCCACAGGCATCCGAGGCAATGAATGTCACAGTTTAATGCCATTTTAAGAGGCAGTTGTCCCATAATGAGATACTTCACACAGCAAATCAAAAATAATTGGAAATTGCTCAGACACCTCGCAAAGTATGCAGGTTGTGTATAAACTAGCAAAATGTGCTTTGTTCCGGTTTGGGCCCTCTTGTCTTACACACACAAATTAGTTGAAACCCGGGCCAAACTCTCAATAAGCTTGGGTACTGAGCTCTTCAACACTATCCCAATGTGGACATTAGACAGACACGCTTCAATGCTGAGAACTATATTCTGCACTCTGTATCTTCCCCTTTGCTCTACCTAGTGTACTTGAGTTTGAACTGATTGTATCTATTCATGGTATATCTGATCTGTTCGAATTACGTGCAAAACCAAGCTTTTCACTGTATCTCGTTACAAGTGAGAGTAATAACCCTAAAACACAAACTATATCATCTGTCCATTCCCTCCACAGACATTGCCTTATCCACTGAGTTCAATAGTTCAATCGATCAATAGTCCGTTATTGTCACGTGTACCCCAAGGTACAGTGACATTTGATTTAACCATACAGTCACACCAAAAAAAGCAACAAGACACAATATTACATGAAAATTAAACATAAACAGCCACCACAGTGGAGTGTGCAAATCCCCGGAGCACACAGCAAAAGCGGAGACCCATAGCCATCAGTCCAAAGTCCGGGCCACACACACGCTCTTCACCGTGATGTGACCAGAGTTGGACTGACCGCTTGTCGCTCTCTCTGCAGTCCCTGTCCAGCCGGTCAGAAAGCCGTCCGCACTTGCACTGGACTCCAGGACGCTCCCATGATGCGATGTTCCCACAAACACCAAGATCACTGCACCCACGGCAAGTCCCCACCAGCGCAGGCAGCATCCATCTTGCTATCGGTGATCTCTCACCCCTCACTGTGATGGAAGGCGAATAGCTGTTACTTTCTCCCTCCTTTTCTCTGCAGTCGGGGGTGATCAAAGTTCCGGCAGTCGGGGGTGATCGAAGCTCCGGCAGTCGGGGGTGATCGAAGTTCCCGCAGTCGGGGGTGATCGAAGCTCTCGCAGTCGGGGGTGATCGAAGCTCCCCCACAACAGGGAGATCGAAGTTCCCCCACAACGGGGAGATCGAAGTTCCCGCAGTCGGGGTGATCGAAGCTCCCCCACAACAGGGCAATCAAGGCTCCCACGACCGGGGCGGTCGAAGCTCCTGCAGCTGGAGTTCCCAAAGTTGGTCCCAAACAAAGGGAACGCCAGCTCCATGATGTTAGGCCGCAGTGCAGACGGAGATACGATCGAAAAAAGTCACATCTCCGTCGGATGAAGAGATTTAAAAAAAAATTTCCCCAACCCCCAGCACACCATTTTTTTTCACAATTTAACAAATTTTTTGGAGTGAAAACCAGCCTATATTATTGCACATGTTGTTAATATTAGGAGAACTATTTTGGCTAAATGCAATGTGTTGGTGCAGCAACAAAAAGGGAAATCCAGTCCAATTTTAGGCAAGCAGTGTTTGCACCCGCATATCAGAACATTAAACATGAGGCCACGGGATCATAAGGCAGAGGAATAGTAGTCAGCCATTCAGCCCATCCAGTCTGTTCCGTCATTTAATCAAGGTAGGTCTACTTTTCCCTCTCAGCCCCATTCTCCTGACTTAAACAGATTTCAACATTGTTGTCAGAAGCCAAGACTTCCAATGTTCAAATTCAGTGTCATTTTTAGGTCATTTGTATCCCATAGTGATCTTATAAAACAGCGGTATACAAATAATATTATGTTTTAATTCTTTAGTAAGACTTTTCATGACTTAAATAGTTCCTGCATGGGAGCTGTGCAATGACACAAACATGCATCGATCAGTAAAGTGTCGTGTAGAGTAATGGTTTGTGTTGCACGATCTTAATGAAAAAAAATCATTGTTATATTTTAAAGAGAGGAATAGCAAAGGAAAATCTATCCATTTGAAAATGCTGGAGATTTTCCAGCCAATGTTACACAAACGTCAACGTGCTATTTCCAAGCAGCAGAAGGCTTGTATGTTGCAGAGGATTATAAAAGTGGGCTTTTTACTTACTCTCAAGTACTGGGTCAACAGTGAATCAGTTTGAGAGCATCATTAGACCTGGGTGTATTCCAGGTATTGCCACACCACTGATATCTTAGCTTAGCTTAGAGATGCAGTGTGGAACCAGGCCCTTTGGCCCATCGAATCCACGCCAACCATTAATCATCTGTTCACACCAGTTCTATATCCTAACAATCCCACCAACAAATAGAGTCCTGAGTCACTATCAACCTCATTGGAGACCCTCAGACTAACTTTGATCGGACTTTACTGGACTTTATCTTGCACTAAACATGATTCACGTAATTCCCTTAATCGTGTATCTGTACACATTGGATGGCTCCATTGTAGTTATGTATTGTCTTTCTGCTGACTGATTATTATGCAACAAAAGGTTTTCACGCTAACAATGAACTATATTCAAACTCAAACTCCACACTACACACTAGGGGCAATTTACAGAAGCCAATTAACCTACAATCCTGCACGACTTTGGAGTGTGGTAGGAAAGTGGAGCAGTTGGAGAAAACCCATGTGATCACAGTACAAACTCTGCACAGACAGCACCCAGAGTCAGGAATGAACTTGGGCCTCTGGCGCTGTAATGTGGCAACTCTACCAGCTTGCTGGGCTTAAAGTAAGCCACCATTTTTTATAAAGGAAACATTGGCTTAACAAGCCTGATAGGCAAAAGTGAGTGAGTGGCTGGAAGAAATAAAAATGGATCTGTTATACATGGATATTTAGAAAAGCCTTTGATAAATACTAAATGGGGAAAAAAGCAAGAGGAGTAGAATTAGATCCAAACCCGAAATGTCACCTATCCATGTTCTCCACAGATGCTGCCTGACCGGCTGAGTTACTCCAGCACTCTGTGAAACGTCACCTATCCATGGTCTCCAGAGATGCTGCCTGACCCGCTGAGTTACTTCAGCACTCTGTGAAACATCACCTATCCATGTTCTCCACAGATGCTGCCTGACCCGCTGAGTTACTCCAGCACTCTGTGAAACGTCACCTAACCATGTTCTCCAGTGATGCTGCCTGACCTGCTGAGTTACTCCAGCACTTGTGTCCTTTTTTAACTGGAACTGTGGAAAGGATTATAAACGGAATGAAACAATGGGGGCAGTTGGCACAACAATAGAGTTGCTGCCTCACAATCCCGAGTTCAATCCAGACTACAGGTACTGTCTGTATGGAGTTTGTACGTTCTCCCCGCGACTGTGTGGGTTTTCTTCGGTTGCTCTGCTTTCCTCCCACATTCCAAAGATGTACAGGTGTGTAGGTTAATTGACTTTGGTTCAGAAATTGTAAAAATATTCCTAGTGTGTAGGACAGTGCCAGTGTACGGCTGCTTGCTGGTCGGCGCAGACTCGGTGGGCCGAAGGGCCTGTGTCCGCGCTGTATATCGAAAGTTTAAATTCATTGATGAGAAGGGTGGAAGCAGAGAATGATGGAAGGCTGGGCCCATGTGTCAAGTTCAACTTCCCCTGAGCTGTGGGAACTAGTTTGTAACAACCTTACAGACTTATCTAGAAAGGGGATTATAATAATCCTAGAGCCTCATCTACAAACCAGTTTTGAGCTGCCTGCGTAGCATGGGCTGAATCAACAGCTGGCACTTGGGTAGCATTAGAAATCTGGGCAGTCACGAGCTTTAAATAAAGCCAACCGGCCCGAACATCAAGTGTAGGAAGGAACAGCAGATTTAAACATTTTGGGTTGAGACCCTTTTTCGGGGCGAGACCCTTCTTCAGTCTGAAGAAGGATCTCGCCCCAAAACGTCACCCATTCCATCTCTCCACAGATGCTGCCTGTTCCACTGAGTTACTCCAGCATTTTGTTTCTATCAAGTGTAGATGGAGATTTTAGAAGATTAATTGACATACCGCATGGAAGCAGGTTGCCTGGCACAACTATTTATGCCAATAATCAAACTATGTAGAAACAAGGAGCTGCAGATGCTGGTTTTCAAAACAAGACACAAAGTGCTGGAGTAACTCAGTGGGTCAATCAGCTTCTCAGATGGGTGACGTTTTGGATCGGGACCCTTCTTCAGACTAAATTTTGGGGATGAGAGGTGGGGGGGGGGGGGGGAGGGAGAAAGCTGGAGGTGAGGAGGGGCAGGACAAAGCCTGATGAGTAATAGGTGGATACAGGCGAAGGGGGCAGTTTGATAGGCAGATGCTTGGACAATGGCCATGGATGAAAAGACAGAAGGTGAGAGACAAAAGGATTGAAGAGGTGTGAAGCTAGAAGAACAATGAAGGTGGAAGGGGAGGGAAGAAATAGATACAAGTCCAGATGGGGCTCAGGGGAGGAGGAGAGTTGAAGGTATTTACCATTACTTCATCTGTAGTTCATTCCTGAAGGAGAACATGGGTCTGTCACACCTCGTAGGGCTGAATAATTCATAAAAGGATTTGTGTTAGTCCAGGTATTGAACTGGCATGAAAGCTGCAGCGACCTTCTGACTTGGGTGGGTCCAATTGCACCATCTTATATTGAATGTTCTACCAATTCTGCCTAAACCTTGGGGTAAAACTCGCTTTGTATCCTTCAAATTAATTGATAATAGCACTGTTGCTGGATGAATATCCAGTAATGATGAGGAGGGAGATCGCTAATCTGAATGAAGGTGCCAGACTACTAGCAACACCATGGAGCTGACTGGGGTCTGAAGAAGGGTTTCGGCCCGAAACGTTGCCTATTTCCTTCGCTCCATAGATGCTGCTGCACCCGCTGAGTTTCTCCAGCATTTGTGTGTACCTTGGAGCTGACTGTTGACTTCAAGAAAGGAAGACCTGGAATCCAATAACTTGTCTTCATCAATAGGATGCTAGTCAATGGCTTCAAGTTCCTGTGTGTTCATGTCTCTGAAGATCTGTCCTGGACCCAGCACCTTGATACATTCACAAAGAAAGTCCATCAATGCCGCTTCTTCCTTTGAAGATGGAGGAGATTTGGAATGTGGACGAATACCCTATTAAACTTCCATCGCTGCATACTAGAGAGCATCCTGACTAGTTGCATCATGGTCTGCTTCAGCTAGGCAAATGGCCAGGAACAAAGGATACTACAGAGAGTGGTGCACATTGCCCAGTCCATCACAGGTAGCACAGTGGTAGAGTTGCTGCCCCGCTAGTCGGGTTCCATCCTGACTACAGGCACTGTCCCTATGGAGTTTATACATTCTCCCTGTGACCGCGTGGGTTTTCTCCAGGCTCTCAGGTTTCAGGGCCTGTCCCACGAACATGTGACTCCATGCGGCAAGCGCGACCTAAAGGGCCTGTCCAATGAGCATGCGATTGCATGCGGCAAGCGCGACCAGACCAGAAGCGGGGGCCACGCAGAGGTCGAGTGAGTGACATGAAGTTCGAGTGAAGTCCGCGGGAAGTTCGCGTGTGACGTACGGCGTCGAGGCAGCTGCGGGCTGGCAGGCCGTTGCCGCGCGGAATTTGTGAACACGGTCAGTTTTTCAGAGCCCCGCGTGATGTCGGGACCAGCTCCGCACAACTCCATATGGCTCCGGCGATCGAAGTGGGACCGGCTCCTCATGGCCGTACGGCTCAAGCGACCGCGTTAGGTCACGCTTGCCGCATGGAGTCGCATGCTGGTGGGACAGGCCCTTAACTCTCACATTCCAATGATGTACAGGTTTGTAGGTTAATTGGCTTCTGTAAATTGTCCCTAGTGTGTAGGATAAAGCTAGTGTATGGGTGATCGTTATCGGTGTGGACTCAGTGGGCTGAAGGACCTGTTTCCACACTGTATCTCTACACTAAAACTAAGGTACTGTCCTCCCCACCATTGAAGGGATCTTTCAGAGAAGCTGCCTCAAACACGCAACTCTTGACCTGACTCCATGGAGACGAGTTCCTCTTTCAGGTGGGCAGCTGCACACTCATTTGCTAAACAATTTGAAAATTGTATCTAGCAGGTCCTAGGCAATGATGCTCTTCCCCCACTCACACCCACTTGCCATGACCTCGGCATCAAAATCCATGGTTTATAACTAACAACCATCCAGTCTTCAGGCACGGTATAAACAGCAGTGCAAGCTGCATTGTTATTACAATGTACGGCACCATGGTAACACCACAGAGGTTTGATCATGAGTCACCAGCAGTTATGCTTATTCCTAATGCAAGGCTGACTAAAATATTTTTGAGCAAAAGTTTTTCTTCATGTTACAAATATTTTAGTGACCATGTTGGTACCAGCTCTAATTATTCAGTCAACAGTAATTAAAAAAATTAAGCTTTCAGTGAAATAATGTATCTTTAACATATGCGCATGAGTCTTTCAGACCCGTGGAAAGACGAGTTGAAAATTCTTAACTGGACCTTCGAAAGAATTAATCAACATAGAACTTTGAAAGGGCTAATGAGACTCTGAAAAAAATCTGCTGGATCTTATTCTTCTTATCGAGTCCACATACAAGATTAGAAGTTGTTCAGCCAGACCTGAACACACATCTCGGCATCTGCATACAATGGTGTCTGTCTTGTCGCTTCTTGTGCGGATCTTATTACAAAAGAAAGACACAAAATGCTGGAGGAACTCAGCAGGTCAGGCAGCATCTCTGGAGCAACATGCATAAGTGACGTTTCAGGTCAGGACCCTTTGTCAGACTTATTAAAATAAAAATTATTTTGCATGACATGAACAGAAAAGATCAAATCTTCAAGAGTTTGAACCAAATATGTACCTATAACTGTATATGATCCATTTTATTTAACTTAACAGCATCAATCTATATTAGGATTAAACTGACAAAGAAGGTTATCTAACTTCCATGTTCTCCAGAGATGCTGCTCGACCAGCTGAGATACTGCAGTCTTTATTTTGTAACCCAGCATCTGCAACTCCTTGTGCCTCTATCTTCCTCTGTTATCGCTGTCAGGTCTACTTTCTCATTTATTCTTATGACCGCCTTAGAGCGAGACCAGACAGGTTGAGTGAAGTCATTTTTATTATCAATAAAAACGACACCAAAACTTGTGCAATATGCGTGCCTGGTTAGCTAACAAAAAACAGCTCCTGTTGCTGGGAGGAGCGCTGACGAACTAACTGAAAAGCCCGCGGTCACGTGATCGAGCCGACCAATGACGAGGGTTCTGACCTCCCCAACCCACCACTAGGTGCTGCTACAGCCTTCCCAATGATAATAATTAGTCATTCAGCAAGGCAATAGACCCTTCGGCCCATATTAGAAACATAGAAAATACATGCAGTAGGAGGCAATAGGCCATTCGAGCCAGCACCGCCATTCATTGTGATCATGGCTGATCATCCACAATCAGTAACCGTGCCTGCCTTCTCCCCATAATCCCTTAATTCCGCTAGCCCCTAGAACTCTATATCTAACTCTCTTTTAAATTCATCCAGTGAATTGGCCTCCACTGCCTTCTGTGGCAGAGAATTCCACAAATTCACAACTCTCTGGTTGAAACGTTTTTTCTCATCTCATTTTTAAATGTCCTCCCCTTTATTCTAAGACTGTGGCCCCTGGTTCTGGACTCCCCCATCATTGGGAACATTTTTCCTGCATCTAGCTTGTCCAGTCCTTTTATAATTTTATACGTTTCTATAAGATCCCCTCTCATCTTTCTAAATTCCAGTGAATACAAGCCTAGTCTTTCCAATCTTTCCTCATATGATAGTCCCGCCATCCCGGGGATTAACCTCGTGCACTGCCTCAATCACAAGGATGTCCTTCCTCAAATTAGGAGACCAAAACTGGACACAATTGTCCATGCTGACCTGGTAACTTTCAAAAGAGCACTTGATGAAAACAAAACTGAGCTGCAGAAAAGACAGGAAGGAGTATTTGTTTTGCACTTTGGAGCAGATTGCAAAGATACAGTGTATTGAATGGCTTCTGTAGGTGCTGGGTGGTGTCAGTGGGTGGATGATTCATGTACTGTACATATAATTCTCCCTGGCAGGTCAGTGGACATGTCAGTTGCTTAAAATAAATAATTGAATTACTGCTGTTAAAGTAAAAAATATTGCAAAACCTGTGTTTCACGTTCACGGTTGATGTCGAAAATAAATTTTAATATTTATCTCCGGTTTTGTATAATTACCACTGATCTGTTAGGATTGGAGTTTGGGAGCTGGAAAAGATTATTGTCTTCCTTTCCAATTTGTTGTTTCGTCAATTTCTAACGCCACTCTTCCATTCCATTTAATAAACCAAAGTGAACTGTAATATTTTTATTATTCTTGGATAAATATTGCATAATGCCAGTTTCTAGGCTTCAGTACTTGAATGCAGGCAATTAAATGTGGCAATTAACAATTTTAACGTTCTGCTGCTTTTAGTTTAGTTTTAGTTTAGACAAGCAGTGTGCAAACAGGCCCTTCGGCCCAACGAATCCGTGCCGACCAGCGATCCCCGCACATTAACACTATCCTACACACACACACGGGACAATTTACATTTATACCAAGCCAATTAACCTACAAACCTGTACGTCTTTGGAGTGTGGGATGAAACCGAAGCTCTCGGGGAAAACCCACGCAGGTCACGGGGAGAGCGTACATAATAATATAATAATAACTTTATTTATAAAGCACTTTAAACAACCGCAGTTGCCACAAAACTCCGTACAGACAGCATCCGTAGTTGGGATCGAACCCGGATCTCCGGCGCTGCAAGCGCTGTAAAGCAGCAACTCTACCGCTGCGTTACCGTGATAACTTTCTATAATTATATCCTTTTCACAATCTCGACCATCTGAATTATTTTCCTGCAAAACATTGTGGAATGTGCTGCGGAGAATTGGTGGGAAAAAGAAGATCTTTGTGTTTGCTTTCTCAAGAAGTAAACATCATTTAATGCTTGAGCTTGTTTTGGAACTTTAGGGCAATTGCTGCAGGAAGGCGGAAACTTGTGGTGCATTAACAGTGGAAATGAGTAATGTGGCGAGAAAGGATTTTAACTACTCCTTCAAAATGTTGCACCTTGTCCCCATCGAGACTCAATGTCAGTAAAGCCCCTGTCCCACTTAGCGATTTTTTCTATGACTACAGGCGACTTGGCTGTCAACACATGGTAGTGGGGTGTCGCCTGTATGCTCGTGAGTCGTCTCCTCAAGTCCCCTAAAGAGTCGTAACGTTTTTCTGGTCGCCGCTGGATGTTGAAATGTTTACAACTTTTCGGCGACTGTGGGCTTGACGATAGACTGTTTCCTTTATCATTGTTATTTTTTTGCATATCTTTCATTCATTGTTCTTTATCTCTCTGCATCATCGTCTATATCTCTCATTTCCCTTATTCCTAACTAGTCTGAAACAAGGATCCATTCCTTCTCTCCAGAGATGCTGCCTGTCCCACTGAGTCACCAGCATTTTGTGTCTATTTTCGGTTGAAACCAGCATTTGCAATTCCTTCCTTCACAGCATGCAACACCCTAGAGTTTAGTCCAGTTTAGTTTAGAGATAGAGCGCGCAAAAAGACCCTTCAGCCCACCTAGTCCGCACTGGCCAGCAATCCCCGCACATTAACACTATCTCCACACACTGGGAACAATTTACATTCATACCACGCCAATTAACCTACAAACCTGTACATCTTTGGAGTGTGGGAGGAAACTGAAGTTCTCGGAGAAAACCCACAAACTCCGTACAGTCAGGATCGAACCCAGGTCTCCGGCGTTGTAAGCGCTGTCAGGCAGCAACTCTACCTCCCCTAATAGGGTGGCACGTTGGCACAGCAGTAGAGCTACTGCCTTTCAGCAGCAAAGAGCCGGGATCGATCCTGACTACGGGTGCTGTCTATTCAGAGTTTGTACGTTCTCCCCGTGACCAATGTGGACTTACTCCGGGATTGTCGGTTTTCTCCCACACTCCAAAGACATACAGGTTGCAAGTTAATTGGCTTGGTATAAAAATGTAAAATTGTCCCTAGTGTGTGTAGGATAGTGTTAATGTGCGGGGATCGCTGGTCGGCGCAGACCCGGTTTTGTTGCGTGTTAACCAGTCAGCGCAAATCCAATTCATGATTACAATCAAGCCGTCCACAGTGATGAAGGAAATGACATGAATAACATTTAGTGCAAGGTAAAGTCCGAACAAAGATAGTCCGAGGGTCTCCAATGAGGTAGATGGTAGTTCAGGACAGCTTTTCTCATCTGCTTTTCTCCTAAAGCTGATGAACTTCAATAACCTCATTACTGAATGAGGTCCCACATAGGAGATTAATGGGCAAAATTAGGGCACATGGTATTGGGGGTAGAGTGCTGACATGGATAGAAAATTGGTTGGCAGACAGGAAACAAAGAGTAAGGATTAACGGGTCCCTTTCAGAATGGCAGGCAGTGACTAGTGGGGTACCGCAAGGCTCAGTGCTGGGACCACAGCAATTTACAATATACATCAATGATTTCGATGAAGGGATTTAAAGTAACATTAGCAAATTTTCAGATGACACAATGCTGGGTGGCAGTGTGAACTGTGAGGAGGATGCTATGAGATTGCAGGGTGACTTGGACAGGTTGGGTGAGTGGGCTGATGCATGGCAGATGCCGTTTAATGTGGATAAATGTGAGGTTATCCACTTTGGTAGTAAAAACAGGAAGGCAGATTATTATCTAAATGGTGTCATTGGGAAACGGGGAAGTACAATGGGATCTGGGGGTCCTTGTTCATCAGTCAATGAAAGTAAGCATGCAGGTACAGCAGGCAGTGAAGAAAGCGAATGACATGTTGACCTTCATAACAAGAGGAGTTCAGTATAGGAGAAAATAGGTCCTTCTGCAGTTGTACAGAGCCCTAGTGAGATCACTCCTGGAGTATTGTGTGCAGTTTTGGTCCCCTAATTTGAGGAAGGACATTCTTGCTATTGAGGGAGTGCAGCGTAGGTTTACAAGGTTAATTCCCAGGATGGCGGGACTGTCATATGCTGAGAGAATGGAGTGGCTGGGCGTGTATACTCTGGAATTTAGAAGGATGAGAGGTTTTCTTATTGAGATTATTAAGGGTTTGGACATGCTAGAGGCAGGAAACATTTTCCCGATGTTGGGGGAGTCCAGAACCAGGGGCCACAGTTTAAGAATAAGAGGTAAGCCATTTAGAATGGTGATGAGGAAACACTTTTTCACACAGAGAGTTGTGAGTCTGCATCAGAGGGTGGTAGAGTCCGGTTCCCTGGATACTTTCAAGTGAGAGCTAGATAGGGCTCTTAAAGATAGCGGAGTCAGGGGATATGGGGAGAAGGCAGGAACGGGTTCTGATTGGGGATGATCAGCCTTGATCATATTGAATGACGGTGCTGGCTCAAAGGGCCGAATGGCCTACTCCTGCACCTATTGTCTATTGTTTATTGTCTATACTCACTTACTGAAAGCATATTTGGATCCATGTTATTAATTGCGCTGATTTCTGATAAATCACCAGTCTCAAAGAAAAGTCAAATATTTTTTCAGCTTGCTTCCCCAACTCATTGGTTATGTTCACATACCATAGGATTCTGAGTGTTGTAAATGAAAGGGTTTGAAGTGAAGGCGGTTTCCACACGAGAGCTCTTTGAGCGTAATGACTGACAGTCAGGAGAAGATAAACAGCTTCTTTGCTGCCTGAGGTTCTCTCACTCTCTCTGGATTCCTGCTGCTCCTGTTCCTGTTCGACTGGATTCTCAGACCTCCTCCTGCCATCAACAGTCCTTGCCCAGTTGACTCTGATGTAGTAGCTCTGTTGCAATTAAGTGAAGGTTGAGAGTATTTGCCTGGAGATTCTTGTTTGTGATTAATGTTAATGTTAATAATGTTAATAAATACTTTATTGATCCCCTCAGGGAAATTCAGATGTCCAGAAGCCCCCAACCAACAAACCCACAGATTCAAAATGAACGCAGACAGAAAATACATAGAATACAATGTGGACACTACCTGAGAGCAATAAATACTTAAAAAGACCAATAATTAACAGTTAAAAATTAAAAATTGCAGAATGCATCCCCCTACAGCCTAGCGGTCCGAATGATAAAATCTAATGGCTGCAGGGGTGAAGGATCTCCTGAACCGCTCCGTTCTACAGGGCAGGGAGAGGAGCCGGTTGTTGTTCCGAGTGCTCTTTTGACTCTCCAGAATTACATGGAGAGGATGCCCGGGGTTTTTCAGGATGACCTGCACCTTGTGCCTCATATGCCTCTCAAGCACATCCATCCCAGTATAAATGGTGTGCCCAACTACCTTCACTCTGACCGCGTTCAGTGCAGGTGCCTCTGCTTTGGAAAGACATGAATGAGCTAAAGTTTCCACGTCATCAACAAGCCTATTTATTTTAAATAGGGATACAGATATAATTTTGTAGAGTCATGGAGTCATAGGGCATGGAAACAGGCCCACCTGCCCAACTGGCCAACATGTCCCATCTGCACTAGTCCCACCTGTCTGTGTATGGCCTGTATCCCTCTAAACCTATCCGTGAATCTGTCTAAATGTTTCTTAAGCGTTGCAATAGTACCTACCTCAACTACCTCCTCCGGCAGCTCATTTCATACGCCCACCACCCTTTATATAAAATAAGTTATCCCAGTAATTTTGTTAATTTTTCTAAAAACTGGAATGGATGGGTGGGTTTAGATATTCATATTGCTTTGTACCACCTCCCGCAATCGTCGCCAGCTGGTATAAAATCTATATTTGCATTCTATTCTTGTAAATTCAAAATATTTGTTTTCCCAATAAAACAAGTCAAACCTTTCAGGAGTATGCATAACAAATGGCATTGGAGGCATTTTACACAGAAATTTTTCTGGGATCCGGCTGAAATTTTTGACCTAAAGGTTATTGGATAGTTGATAAATGCAAGAGGTGCTGGGAAACTCCAACTAATCTGTGTTAAACAGTCTTCCAGTTAACGCAAGCTTGGCGATCGCTTTGCCCAACACCTCCGCACACTTCGCATTGACCAACCTGATCTCCCGGTAGCTCAGCACTTCAACTCCCCCTCCCATTCTGAATCCGACCTTTCTGTCCTGGGCCTCCTCCATGGCCAGAGTGAGGCCCAGCGCAAATTGGCGGAGCAGCACCTCATATTTCTCTTGGGTAGTTTACACCCCAGCGGTATGAACATTGACCTCCAATTTCATGTAGTCCTTGCTTTCTCCCTCCTTCCCCTCCCCTTCCTAGCTCTCCCACAGCCCACTGTCTCCGCCTCTTCCTTTCTTCTTGCCGCCCCCACATCAGCCTGAAGGAGGGTCTCGACCCGAATCATTACCTATTCCTTCGCTCCATAGGTGCTGCCTCACTCGCTGAGATTCTCCAGCATTTTTGTCCTCCTTCCAGTTTAGTTCAGTTTAGTTTATTGTCACATTCCAGGTACAATGAAAAGCTTTTGTTGCGTGTTAACCAGTCAGCAGAAAGACAATACATGATTACAATCGACCCATTCACAGTGTATAGATACACGATAAGGGAATAACGTTTAGTGCAAGGTAAAGCCAGTAAACTCCGATCGAGGATAGTCCGAGGGTCACCAATCAGGTGACCTCACCTGTACTGAGGGATAGTGAAAATCTTTAGTTGCGTGCTACACAGTCAGTGGATTACAGTCAAGCCATCCAGAGGCTGAGTCATGAATCCCACCACAGCCTCAGTGGTGAATGGGCTTATGCAGCAGGTTGTAGCTTTCTCCCCATTACAACAAACCAAATTTGCAATAACTTCCACTATTGGTGGACAAAGGCTTCTGTTTTTTCATCTTTGGCTTTTCACCAACTAGAACACCCCCTTGCCTGTGTTCAACTAGTACCTACCATGCTTTGTCCTGCCCCTTCAAGCTTTCTTTCCACCCCCTATCAGTCTGAGGAAGGGTCTCTGAAACATCACCTATCCGTGTTCTCCAGAGATGCTGCCTGACTGCCGCTGAGTTACTCCAGCACTCTGTGTCCTCTTTTGCTATTCACAACATTTACCCTACACTGCCAAACAAAACGTCAGTATGATGTGAATGTCACATAATGTCTGTGGAATTATACCTCAACATGAAGCATAGAGGAAAGCCATAGCTTTATGAATGTTTTGCTGTTGTGTTTTGGAAACTCACATTTATTAGACTTCTGTTAGCTCAGTTTCCATTGACAGTTGGTTCCGACTTTATGTAAGTTATAAATAGATTAAATTAATCTTATTTCACTTCAATAATTTAGTTTTATTCAACCCTTGTTCATTTTATGTAGATTACAAAAAGTCTATAGAGACATCATCTCCAATCATCTGTTAAAGAACTGCTGGATTTATTTTATAGTTTTATATTGCAAGTTGTTTTGCTGTTTCATGACATTATTCAGACTAGTTAGTAGTGGTTTGATAATAGATTTGTTCTGCACTGCATTAGTACTTTCTAACTGCACTATTTCATCACCTTTTTTCTTTGGTCATGATCATTTGAAAACCCTTAACCACTTTGTCATTCCCACTTTTTACCGTATTCAATACATTCCTCCAGTTAATATTTAATAGTGCTAGGCACCATAATAACTCAGATCAACCTACTTAGTTTTGATGTAGTAAGCAATTGTTTTATATTTGAAAAATTCTAGTCATACAGTGTGGAAACAAGCCCTTCGGCCCAACTTGCCCACACTGACCAACTTGTCCCATCTACACTAATTCTATCTGCCTGCATTTCACCCATATCCCTCCAAACTTATCCTATCCATGTACCTGCCTAAATGTTTCTTAAACATTGTGATAGTACCAGCCTCAACTACCTCCTCCAATAGCTCGTCCAATTTACCCACCACCCTTTGTGTAAAAGAGTTACCCCTCAGGTTCCTATTAAATCATTCCCCCCTCACCTTAAACCTACAGTATGACCTCTGGTTCTCGATTCTTGTAATATATCCAGTTTATCCTATCACATGAAATTCCTTGTTATTAAAAAGTGGAACATTGCAGAAAGACTCATAGATTTTATTCTTTCTGTAATAAATATAGTTATTGGCCCAACTGTAGAATACTGTAAAACCAGTAATCTGGATTTTGATGGTGCTGGACTGATACATTTTCAGAATATTAATATCTTAAGACATGTAATTAGCTTTTAATTTAAAGTTCTGCATAATAAATTTCACAATGAACCATGTGAATTTAATCATTTCTTCATTAAGTAGATTCCAATAGTTCAAGATAGCCAGAGCTGATTAAAAACAATTTGCTGTTTTAAAGGCAGTGGTGTTTTTGGGCTGAGACCATGAGTATTACGCATGCCACAGTTAATAAAGAGTTTTGCAGCAGCCCTCCAGGTTTAGGGGCGTGAGGTGGAAAGGAAGAGAAGGATCCTTTTACTCCTCACAAGACAAGGTAGCTCTGCAGATACAATACGATAGAACTTCAAGGTCGACAGAGGAGCAGCAGGTGAAGAGTGAGAGTGGGGATTGGCTGAGTAGGGGAGCGGCCTGTCGAGCAAAGTGCCCTGTGAGAAAAGTGCGAGTCTTTGGCACGAGTGTCTTCAGCGAGGAGGCTGAGGGAGGAGACTACGCCAAAAGTTGTAGAGGGTGAGATACAGTGAAGGAATTACAGGTCAGCTGATTCAGTTTGATGCTTGCAGGATGTGGGAGGTCAGGGACACTGATGGTGCCTCTGGCTGCTACACCTGTGGAAAGTGTGTCCAGGTTCAGCTCCTGAAGGACTGTGTTGGGGCACTGGAGAGGCAACTGGATGACCTCCGGATCATCCGGGAAAACGAGAGTTTCCTGGACAGGACCTACAGTGAGATCGTTACACTGAAGATACTGGAAGAGAGAAGGTGGGTGACGATGAGGAAGGGAAGGAAGCTTGGAGTACAGGCGACCCCGGGGATGTACCTCGTGAAAACAGGTTCACCCTCTTGGAAGCTGTCGGGACAGAAGGCACTGCCAGTCTGAGCGGAGGACAGGTCTGCGAGGCAAAACGTGGCGCTGAAGCAAAGCCGAAGTGACAGGCGTCAGGCAGAGCTGTGGTAGTCGGGGA
The DNA here is from genome assembly GCF_010909765.2 of Amblyraja radiata. Classification (NCBI taxonomy): domain Eukaryota; kingdom Metazoa; phylum Chordata; class Chondrichthyes; order Rajiformes; family Rajidae; genus Amblyraja; species Amblyraja radiata. The sequence continues at coordinate 899,709 of NC_045964.1, read as the reverse complement.
CTCCATCGTGAGAGGTACAGACAGGGGTTTCTGCGGCAACAGGTGGGATTCAAGGATGGTGTGTTGCCTCACTGGTGCCAGGATCCAGGACGTCATGGACCGATTGCAGAACATCCTCAAGGGTGAAGGTGAGCAGCCGGAAGTGGTAGTGCATGTCGGCACAAATGACGTCGGGAAGAAGAGGAAAGAGATTCTGCAGCGTGACTTTAGAGAACTGTGAAGAAGGTTGAAAAGCAGGACCTCCGGGGTGGTTATCTCCGGGTTGCTTCCAGTTCGTCGTGCTGGTGAGGGCAGGAACAGGGAGATACGGGATCTGAATATGTGGCTGGGGAACTGGTGCGGGGGGCAGGGATTTAGATTCTTAGACCACGGGCATCTGTTTTGGAGCAATAATAATAATAATAATAAATTTTATTTAATGGGCACCTTTCAGACATCTCAAGGACACCATACATATTAATCGGAATAAAAACATATAATCGGAATAAAATAAGTAATAAAGACATCACAGAGACACAAATTAAAAACAGAATTCAATCCAAAAACAGAAAATCAAAAACACAGTGTGAAGAGAGAGCAGCGGCAGCCAAAGCGCGCCAGCGTCCACTCTCTCTTCACAGCAGCCATCTTGGACACAGACTTACAGGATTACAATTAGACAAAAAAAAATCATCCCCCCACAGTGGATAGCACTGTGGGGGAAGGCACAATGTCCAGTCCCCACCCCATGTTCACCCCAAAGTCAGGCCTATTGAGGCCACCGCAATTGCCTCTACGGAGGCCCGATGTTCCTGACTGTTCTCACCGGGTGGTCTTGCCCCGGCGTCGGGAGAGTCCTTTCGGCGGCTGGGCCACCTGGAACGGCCGCTTCCTGGTTGGAGCCCGCGGCTGCCGAAGCCAACAAGGCCGCGCCGGTTTGGAGCTCCCAGGCTCCCGATGATAAAGTCGGCGCCGCCTCGCCGCACTGCCGCCTCTCCGCACTGCCGCCTCTCCGCTCCGCAGACCTGCAGCCCGGAGATGTTGCTCTCGGCGGTCCAGCTCACCAGAGCTCCAGCGCGTCGCTCCAGCGTGGCGACCCAGGCAAGGCATCGCCCGCTCCACTCCAGCGCGGTGCCGCCGCCGAGGCCGAGGTGCTGGGCGGTCCCCGCCAGGAAACGGCGCTCCAAGCCCGCTGGTAGGCCACGAGGACGGGTCGACGGGCAGCCCGGAGAAAAGGCTGCCACACCGACCAGGTAGGGACCAAAAAATATATAGTTACACCTACCCCCCACATTAAAAAGACCATATCCCCTACAAACAAAAGACAGGACTCACTAAAAATTATTATAAAAAAACGAATTTAAAACGGACGGCTGCTGGCTAGCCGCCATTCACCAAGATGGCTCCTCCCCCTGTAAGGGTGAATTGTACAAAAGGATGCACCTTGACAGGCAGGGAGACCAGCATCCTGGCAGGCAGGTTTGCCACTGCTACATGGGTGGGTTTAAACTAAATAATGGGGAGGGGGAGACAAATTGGAAATACAAGGATGGAGTTAAAGGGAAAGAGAGTACAGGAAAAGTTAAGAAAGACACCAGAATTAACGGGACACAAAACTCACGGATCCAATTCAATCCAATTCCAATTCAACTTTAATGTCATTGCACAAATACTGAGTATCGGTACAACGAAATGCAGTTTTGCATCAGTCCGTAGTAGTGCAATATAGAAATTAAAAAAAAAAAAAAGAGGATACAGAATAATAAAAAATACAGAATAATTAAACAATGGGGACGGAGGGACCGGAGGAATCTATCGGCGGGACTCCGAGTTCAGCAATGCGACGGTATGATTGTAGAAGCTGTTCCTCATCCTACTGGTACGAGACCTGAGGCTCCTGTACCACCTCCCTGATGGGAGGAGGGCAAACAGTCCATGGTTGGGGTGGGAGGGGTCTTTAATGATCTTCCCAGCTCGTTTCAGACACCGTTTTCGGTGGAGGGCATCCATGGCAGGGAGCGGGGCACCGATGATGTGCTGCGCGGTTTTCACCACCCGTTGTAGTGCCTTCCTGTCCGCAACAGTGCAGCTGCTGTACCATACCGTGAAGCAGGCGGTCAGGATGCTCTCGATGGTACACCGGTAGAAGTTGGTCAGGATCTGGGGGGACAGGTGGGCTTTCTTGAGCCTCCTCAGGAAGTAAAGGCGCTGCTGTGCCTTTTTGATCAGCTTGGAGGTGTTGAGGGACCAGGACAAATCCTCCGAGATGTGTACCCCGAGGAATTTGTAGCTGGAGACGCGCTCCACCTCAGTCCCGTTTATGTGGATGGGGGTATGTCTGCCCCCTCTGACCTTCCTGAAGTCGACAATAAGTTCCTTCGTCTTCTTGGAGTTGAGGACGAGGTTATTATTGGCACACCAGGTTGTCAGGTGCTGGACCTCCTCTCTGTAGGCTGACTCATCGTTGTCACTGATCAGTCCTACCACCGTGGTGTCGTCAGCAAACTTAATGATGGCGTTGGATCCGTACTTAGGGATGCAGTCGTGGGTGAAGAGGGAGTAGAGGAGAGGGCTGAGCACACAGCCCTGTGGCACGCCGGTGTTCAGTGTTATAGTGGAGGATGTGAGGTTGTTGACCCTAACAGACTGTGGTCTGTTGGTGAGGAAATCCAGTGTCCAGTTGCAGAGGGAGGTGGAGATGCCAAGCCCGCTGAGTTTGGTGATCAAGCTGGCGGGGATGACAGTGTTGAAAGCGGAGCTGAAATCAATGAACAGCATCCTGATGTAGGTGTTATTGCTGTCCAGGTGGGTCAGGGCAGAGTGTAGGGCCGCCGATATGGCGTCCTCTGTAGACCTGTTGGCCCGGTAGGCAAACTGATGGGGGTCCAGTGTGGGGGGGAGGCTGGCTTTGAGGTGAGCCAAGATCAGCCGCTCAAAGCACTTAGCAATGACAGGGGTGAGTGCCACTGGGCGGAAATCGTTGAGGCTCCCTGTGGCTGACTGTTTGGGCACTGGCACGATGGTTGATGTCATGAGGCAAGTGGGGACAACACCCTGGGCCAGTGAGAGATTGAAAATGTCGGTAAAGACTGGGGATAGTTGTCCAGCACATGCCCTAAGCACCCGGCCAGGGATGCCATCGGGGCCGGCAGCTTTGCGCTCATTCACCTTGCTCAGTGCATCTTGTACAGCAGAGGTGGAGAGACTGAGGGGTTGTTCATTTGGGGGTGGAGCAACTTTGATGGCTGGGGTTTTGTTATCTCGGTCAAAGCGAGCATAGAAATGGTTTAGCTCATCAGGAAGGGTGGCGTTGTCTGGGGGAGGGGTGTTAACTTTCTGGTAATCGGCAAGGGATTTGATTCCTTGCCACATGCGCCTGGGTCAGAGTTGTTTTGGAAGTGCTCCTCAATCCGCCGTTTGTGATTGAGTTTGGCATTCCTAATTCCCATTTTCAGATTGGCTCTGGATGAGCTGTATCCCTCAGCGTCGCCAGATCTGAAAGCGGCATCGCGAGCCTTCAGTAGGAGTCTGACCTCCCTGCTCATCCACGGCTTCTGGTTAGGGAAGGTCTTTATTTCTTTGTGGGTAGTGACGTTATCGGTGCAGAATTTTATATAGTCCATAACTGTTGAGGTGTATGAGTTGATGTCCACTTGTGAATTGAAGGTGGACTGGGTAGCAAACAGACTCCAGTCTGTCTGCTGAAACTGCTGCTGTAAAACAGAGACAGCCCCCTCAGGCCAGACCTTCACTGTCCTCGTGGTAGGTTTCACACGTCTGATCAGAGGTGTGTATTTGGGGAGCAGGAACAGAGAGAGGTGGTCAGACTGACCAAGGTGGGGGAGGGGGAGGGCTTTGTAGGCTAGGAGAGTATGTCCAAGTGAAATAGGAATCGATGTGAAAGGTGAGATGAGTAATGGATTAAAAGTATTATATATTAATGCATGAAGTATAAGAAGTAAAGTAGATGAGCTTGAGGCTCAGTTGGAGATTGGTAGATATGACATTGTGGTGATTACTGAGACATGGCTGCAGGAGGATCGGGACTGGGAACTGAATATTCAGGGTTATACATCCTATAGAAAGGACAGGCAGGTGGGCAGATATAGGGTGCAAGTTGCGGCAGGGGTTAAAATTGACATGTTCAAAGCCGTCGCATACAGCATATAATCCTCCGACATTTTCGCCACCTCCAAAGGGATCGCACTACTGGCTACATCTTTTCATCTCCACCCCAATCTGCTTTCGGCAGAGACTGTTCCCTCTGAAACTCCCTGGTCAACTCGTCCCTTCCCACCCAGACCACCCCCTCCCCAGGTACTTTCCCCTGTAACGGCAGGAGATGCAACACCTATCCCTTTACCTTCCCCCCTCGACTCCATCCAAGGACCCAAACAGTCTTTCCAGGTGAGGCAGAGGTTCAGTTGCATCTCCTCCAACCTCATCTACTGTATCCGCTGTTCCAGGTGTCAACTTCTCTACATCGGCGAGACCAAGCGCAGGCTCGGCGATCGTTTCGCTGAACACCTCCGCTCAGTCCGTCTTAACCTACCTGATCTCCCGGTGGCTCAGCACTTCAACTCCCCCTTCCATTCCCAATCTGACCTTTCTGTCCTGGGCCTCCTCCATTGTCAGAGTGAGGCCCAGCGCAAATTGGAGGAGCAGCACATCATATTTCGCTTGGGTAGTTTACACCCCAGTGGTATGAACATTGACTTCTCTAACTTCAGATAGCCCTTGATTTCTCTCTCCATCCCCTCCCCTTCCCAGTTCTCCCACTAATCTTACTGTCTCCGCCTACATTTTATCTTTGTCCCGCCCCCTCCCCAGACATCAGTCTGAAGAAGGGTCTCGACCCGAAACGTCGCCCATTCCTTCTCTCCAGAGATGCTGCCTCACCCGCTGAGTTACTCCAGCATTTTGTGTTTACCTTTGATTTAAATCAGCATCTGCAGTTCTTTCTTACACAAAAGATAATGCCATTGTGGTTATGGGATATTTCAATATGCAGGTAGACTGAGAAAATCGGGTTGGTTCAGGACCCCAAGAAAGGGAGTTTGTAGAATGCCTCCGAGATGGATTCTTAGAGCAGCTTGTACTGGAGCCTACCAGAGAGACGACAATTCTGGATTTAGTGTTGTCTAATAGACAATAGGTGCAGGAGTAGGCCATTTGGCCCTTCGAGCCAGCACCGCCATTCAATGTGATCATGGCTGAATGAATGATTAAATAAACCAAATTTAATCAGGGAACTCAAGGTAAAGGAACCGCTAGGAGGTAGTGACCATAATATGATAAGTTTTAATCTGCAATTTGAGTGCGAGAAGGTTAAATCAGAAGTGTCAGTGATGCAGTTGAACAAAGGGGACTATGAAGGCATGAGAGAGGAGCTGGCCAAGGTCGACTGCAAAAGGATCCTAGCAGGAATGACGGTGGAACAGCAATGGCTGGAATTTCTAGGCATAATCCAGAAGATGTGGAATTATTTAATTCCAAAAAGGAAGAAAGATTCTAAGGGGAGTAGGAGGCAACCGTGGCTGACAAGGGAAGTTAGGGATGGAATAAAACTAAAAGAAAAGGTGTATAACACAGCAAAGAGTAGCCGGAAGCCAGAGGATTGGGAAACTTTCATAGGACAACAGAAGGAAACAAAACGGGCAATACGGGCTGAAAAGAATATAAAGAAGGACAGTAAAAGCTTCTTTAGATAAGTTAAGGGAAAAAGAGTAGCAAAGTCAAATGTGGGTCCCTTGAAGGCAGACACGGGTGAAATTATTATGGGCAACAAGGAAATGGCAGAAGAGTTGAACAGGTACTTCGGATCTGTCTTCACTAAGGAAGACACAAACAATCTCCCAGATGTACTGGAGGACAGAGGATCTAAGGGGGTAGAGGAACTGAAAGAAATTTTCATTAGGCAAGAAATTGTAATGGGTAGAGTGATGGGACTGAAGGATGATAAATCCTCTGGGCCTGATGGGCTGCATCCCAGGGTCCTCAGGGAGGTGGCTCTAGAAATAGTGGACGCATTGGTGATCATTTTCCAATGTTCTATATATTCAGGATCAGTTCCTGTGGATTGGAGGATAGCTAATGTTATCCCACTTTTCAAGAAAGGAGCGAGAGAGAAAACGGGGAATTACAGACCAGTTAGCCTGACTTCGGTGGTGGGAAAGATGCTGGAGTCTAGTATTAAAGAACTAAGAACGGCGCATTTTGATAGCAGTAAAAGGATTGGTCCAAGTCAGCATGGATTTATGAAAGGGAAATCATGCTTGACTAATCTTCTGGAATTTTTTGAGGTTGTGACAAGTAAAATGGATGAAGGAGAGCCAGTGGATGTAGTGTATCTAGACTTTCAGAAAGCCTTTGATAAGGTCCCGCACGGGAGACTGGTGACTAAAATTAGAGCACATGGTATTGGGGGTAGGGTGTTGACATGGATAGAAAATTGGTTGGCAGACAGGAAGCAAAGAGTAGGAGTGAACGGGTCCTTTTCAGAATGGCAGGCAGTGGTGAGTGGAGTGCCGCAAGGCTCGGTGGTGGGGCCGCAACTGTTTACCATATATATTAATGATTTGGAAGAGGGAATTAGGAGCAACACTAGCAAGTTTGCGGATGACACAAAGCTGGGTGGCAGTGTGAACTGCGAAGAGGATGCTAGGAGGTTGCAGGGTGACTTGGACAGGTTGAATGAGTGGGCAGATGCGTGGCAGATGCAGTATAATATAGAGAAATGTGAGCTTATCCACTTTGACGGCAAGAACAAGGAGGCAGATTATTATCGCAATGGTGTCAGATTAGGAAAAAGGGAAGTACAATGAGACCTGGGTGTCCTTGTACACCGGTCACTGAAAGTAAGCATGCAGGTACAGCAGGCAGTGAAGAAAGCGAATGGCACGTTGGCCTTCATAACAATAGGATTTGAGTATACAAGGTCCTTCTACAGTTGTATAGGGCTCTGGTGATACCACATCTGGAGTATTGTGTACAGTTTTGGTCTCCTAATTTGAGGAAGGACATCCTTGTGATTGAAGTAGTGCAGCGTAGGTTCACGAGATTGATCCCTGGGATGGCGGGAATGTCATATGAGGAAAGATTGAAAAGACTGGGCTTGTATTCACTGGAATTTAGAAAGAAGAGAGAGGATCTTATAGAAACATATAAAATTATAAAAGGACTGGACAGGCTCGATGCAGGAAAAATGTTCCCAATGTTGGGCGAGTCCAGAACCAGGGGCCACAGTCTAAGAATAAAGAGGATGACATTTAAAACTGAGATGAGCAAAAACTTTTTCACCCAGAGAGTTGTGAATTTGTGGAATTCCCTGCCACAGAAGATAGCGGAGGCCAATTCACTGGATGAATTTAAAAGAGAGTTAGATGGAGCTCTAGGGGCTAGCGAAATCTAGGGATATGGGGAGAAGGCAGGCGCGGTTACTGATTGTGGATGATCAGCCATGATTACATTGAATGGCGGTGCTGGCTCGAAGGGTTGAATGTGCTCCTCCTGCACCTATTTTCTATGTTTCTATGTAACTTTATTTATCCCAGGACAGAAATTGATCTGCCAATAATTATAAAACACAAAATACATGAAACATGAAATTAAAGTGACGAGTGGAAAGAGTTGGGGATGTGCAAAGGGGGGCAGGTAGGGGAATCAGTCTCAGTCTACCCCACGACAGGAGGGGCAGGAGTTGTACAGTTTGATAACCACAGGGAAAACGGATCTTGATGGAACCAGTCTGTTGTTGAGTTTCTCGACTAACATAGGCAACTCTTTCTCCTCCCCAGCTAGTCTCTGCTGTGGGGTTCCACAAGGTTCCATCCTTGGCCCCATTCTCTTCTCCCTGTATATGCTCCCCTTAGGCCAAGACATTGACAGGCACGGCATTTCCTTCCATTGCTACACAGACGATACACAACTCTATCTACCCCTGAAGCCCAAAAACCAATCAAATCTACTTATCCTTATCCACTGCCTCGAGGATATAAAGTGTTGGATGGCCCAGAACTTCCTCCAACTAAACGAAAGTAAGTCTGAGGTCATCCTTCTCGCCCCCTCGGACTCAATCAAAATGATAGCAGGCAGCCTTGGAAGCCTTTCCCCACTACTCAAACCTCACGTCAAAAACCTTGGCGTGATATTTGACTCAGCACTGAAATTTGACAAACAAGTCAATGCCGTGGTAAAAGCTAGCTTCTTTCAGCTTCGGACGATAGCTAAAATAAAACAATTCTTCCACTTTGATGAACTGGAAAAGATCATCCACACATTCATCTCCTCCCGCCTAGATTACTGCAACTCCCTTTACACTGGCATCAGCCAATCTTCCCTGTCCCGCCTGCAACTGGTCCAAAACGCCGCAGCGAGACTCCTGACGGGCACCCGAAGAAGAGACCACATCACCCCGATCCTGGCCTCTCCACTGGCTCCCTGTGCGATTCCGTATACATTTCAAGATCCTCCTTCATGTCTACAAAGCCCTCAATGGGCTTGTCCTGCCCCCTCCTACATTAAAAGTCTCCTCACCCACCACTCCACCTCCAGGTCCCTCAGATCGGCCGACTTGGGGCTGCTGAATATCCCACGGTCTAGGCATACGCTCAGAAGTGACCGCGCCTTTGCGGTTGCAGCTCCTAGACTGTGGGACAGCATCCCCCTTCCCATCAGTACTGCCCCCTCCATCGACTCCTTTAAGTCAAGACTAAAAACCCATCTGTACTCCCAAGCCTTTCTTGACGTCCTCTGAGCAAGGGCTGTATGTATGTAGTTTGTTTGTTATACTATTCTTATACAAATGTAAAGCACTTTGGCCAGTTTGAAGAGCATCCTCCCCTCCAAGACCACCTCCCATGAATCCATGTCTGTCCCCAGGATGGAGCCAGCCTTCCTGAGCTTGTTGATCCTGCTTAAGTAGATACAATGCCTTCCCCCAACTGCAATACCAAGCTCAAACTCCGCCCAACACAATGCATGCCCATCACTCACCTACCAACAGCTCGTTCCATACACCCACCACCCTTTGTGTAAAAAGGTTATCCCTCAGGTTCCTATTAAATCTTTTCCCCTCTCACCTTAAACCTATGTCCTCTGGTTCTCGATTCCCCATCCCTACTTTTACCTGATCTATTCCTCTCATGACTTTGTACACCTCTATAAGCTCACCCCTCGTCCTCCTGCGCTCCAAGGACTAGAGTCATAGCCTGCTCAACCTCTCCCTGTAGCTCAGGCCCTTGAGTCCTGGCAACACACTTGTAAATATGTAACAAGGAATTGCAGATGCTGGTTAGATAGGCACTAAATGCTGGAGTAACTCAGCGGAACAGGAAGAATCTCTGGATAGAAGGAATGGATGACGTTTTGGTTTGAGACCCTTCTTCAGACTGAAATGGGCCTACCTATGTACAAGACACCTCACAGGCCCGTCGTCTCTTCAATGTCTTCAGTTTTCCAGGCCTCCACTCCCTCATCTTTACTGTGGATGTTCAGTCATTTTACACTTGCATACCCTACTAGGAAGGTTTTAAAGCCCTCCATTTCTTCCTCGACCACAGAACCAGTTAATTTCCCTCTACTAACACTGTCCTCCGCCTAGCAGTACTCTTCACAACTTCTCCTTCGACTCCTCACTCTTCCTCGGAAATATTCTCTGCCACGATCTCGAACTTGACAACATCTTTCCTATAACATGGTGCCCAAAACTGAACGCAATCTTTTAAATGTGTCCTCACCTACGTCTTATATAACAGCAATGTGGCCTCCCAACTTCCATTCTCAAACATAGAATTGATATTTTCAGTTGTTCCAATATTTAAAGAATGCATACTATGCAACTGTTTGGAATAAGAGAACAATGTAGCTGGCCTGAAATATTATGATTACTGCCTGCAAGTATTGCATGTTCTTTGGGATAGTATTTTTATCTCTATCTCTATACCTATAAAAGTCTCATCTTGTATGTGTGTGTGTGTATGTATTTTTATATTTTCACCAAAACACAGCGCGGTGACACTAAGATTTTTACATATTCTGACTCATATTTTCCCCCTCTACGAAGTGATCAGGCGTACTGAAGATTTGATGCTATATTTCATGACTTATTGGTGATTACATTTTTTTTAAAAGACAAAAATTTTAATCCGACTTTCACACACAGATTCTTCAACCAGCTTTGACTGATGATGTCACAATGAGGTGGGCGGGCACCGTGGCTCGGGTCGGCGCCCGTTTCACACACACCCGCCCGCGGCCTCGCTCGAGTCCTCGGGTCCACGCCCGCCCCGGCCTCGCTCGAGTCCTCGGGTCCACACCTGTCCACGGCCTCACTCCCTCTTGGCGTGGTGCTCCCTCCCTCCCACACACTTCCCAACGCGGACCAAATATGACTTGAAAGTAATACGGCCAACTCTCAACACCATGGTAAAGGAATTCAATCCCACTTACAGACCAGTTTCTAAATTTATTCAAGGTCATTCTCCAACTTCACATTCATGACAACAGCTCAGAAACCATAGAGACTTCAATGCACTTAGTTTGCGTTGAGGGAACGGGTGCGTGCTGGAATATTGTGTTGGGGGAGCAGACCCAACGGGTCTGCACTTGGTCTAGTATTATTTAAAAAATACTTAACTCACATTGGAGCCTCTCTGATGAAAGGAGGAGAATGACACAAATATAATCATTGGCATGATTGCCACTGTGCGAATGCTGCTGATTCACATCATGAATGTGTCTTTAGTGATTACTGACATGGAAACAGTTCTCATCAGAAACTTCATTCAACTGCCTGCGGGCTTGTTCATTTTGACAAAATTGGAAACCAGAAGTTTTTTAAAAATCATCAGTCGACTGAGTTCTTTTAATCTAATTCGGGAAACAAACATTAAACTAGAAATGTTTTGCAAGAATTACTTCAGGGTTTATAAATGGGCTTTTTGGCAGATGGCAATACTAATGGACAGCATGTTTAGAGGGAAGTTATTCTGAGCGCTCGTGTATATGTGAGCACTTGCTAAATAAATGCGCCTGTCAATATTTTGTCGAGATCAGTGCAGATGATTGCCATGCCAATATTTTCACACTGAATAGAAGCTGGTCCGATATTACTTGAAAACTAAACATGCAAAATGAATTGTGAATTTGCTGTTATGCCTGGACATTAAACCTCAATAAATGCAGCTGCATGTTGCAGGGATTATGTTTGGAAATCTACAGAAATGGGTGTGGGATTGCTCAAACCTAATAGCTCATCATTGGTCGCTGGCTGCACAGTACATTCATGCTGGGTGCTGTTTGAAATGCTTCTTGTGGGCATCTGGTAGGGGCAAGTTTTTTTATACCAAGGGTAGAGAGTGCCTGGAACACACTGTCAAGGGGTAGTGGTTTAGGCAGATGTGATAGTGGTATTTAAGAGACTTGGATTTGCAGGGAATGGAGAGATGTGGATTATGTGCAGGTAGGTAGGAGTTAGAAACATAGAAACATATAAAATAGGTGCAGGAGTAGGCCATTTGGCCCTTCGAGCCTGCACCGCCATTCGATATGATCATGGCTGATCATCCAACTCAGTATCCCATCCCTGCCTTCTCTCCATACCCCCTGATCCCTTTAGCCACAAGGGCCACATCTAACTCCCTCTTAAATATAGCAAATGAACTGGCCTCAACTACCTCCTGTGGCAGAGAATTTCACAGATTCACAAAAAATTATTTTCTCATCCCGGTCCTAAAAGACTTCCCTCTTATCCTTAAACTGTGACCCCTAGTTCTGGACTTCCCCAACATCGGGAATAATCTTCCTGCATCTAGCCTGTCCAACTCCTTAAGAATGTTGTAAGTTTCTATAAGATCCCCCCTCAATCTTCTAAATTCTAGCGAGTACAAGCCGAGTCTATCCAGTCTTTCTTCATATGAAAGTCCTGACATCCCAGGAATCAGTCTGGTGAACCTTCTCTGCACTCCCTCTATGGCAAGAATGTCTTTTGGCAAGAGTTGGTCTTGCCATTATGCCTGGCTCACACATTGTGGGCCGAAGGACCTGTTCTTCTGCTGTACTGTTCTATGTTCTATGTTACCTGCCCCGACTCAACGGTGAGCAGATAACATGGATGGCTCATGCCATTTGGAGGCAGGCTGCACAAACTAAAAAGGAAATGTGACTGAAGATAGGCATAAAATGTTGGAGTACGTAAGTAGGTCAGGCAGCATCTCTAGAGAACATGAAGTCAAGAGTCAAGAGTGTTTATTGTCATATTGTCCCAGATAGAACAATGAAATTCTTATTTCCTGCAGCACAGCAGAATATGTAATCATAATAAATAATAATATGATAAAGAGGTGATGTTTCAGATTGGGACCCTTATTCAACTGTCCAGTGTCTGGTAAAAGTGACACAAAATGCTGGAGTAACTCAGCGAGTCAGGCAACATCTCTGAAGAAAAAGAATAGGTGACGTTTTTGGTCGGAACCCTAGTTTCATAGCTTTTATCTGCATTGCTTCCATGTTTTGAAGCCACTCTCCTGGCATTGATCCCCAGGTCTGCTGCCTCCAGCTTAATCCTGTGCCACAGATTGAGAAGGTAGACAAAAATGCTGGAGAAACTCAGCGGGTGCAGCAGCATCTATGTAGCGAGGGAAATAGGCAAGGTTTCGGGCCGAAACCCTTCTTCAGACAGATTGAGAACCTCTTGTCGATGTCCATCATCTCTCATGTTTTCATCACCCATCGTTTTTCTTCAGAGATGCTGCCTGACCCGCAGATTTACTTCAGCATTTGTGCCTATCTTCAATATAAACCAGCAGCCCTGCCATTCCTTCCTGCACATGAAAACTCTGAGAAGAAGCGACAAGACTCATTTGGGATCAGATTCTGTGCTACAAACTATTGCAGGATGGTTGAACATGATACTAAGATAGGTGGATAATTGTGGATAATGAAGTCGATTTTCAAAGTCTACAGAGAGATTTAGGCCATTTGGAAGAGTGGGCTGAAAGATGGCAGATGAAGTTTAATGCTGATAAGTGTGAGGTGCTACATCTTGGCAGGACAAATCAAAATAGGACGTACATGGTAAATGATAGCGAATTGAAGAATGCAGGTGAACAGAGGGATCTGGGAATAACTGTGCACAGTTCCCTGAAGGTGGAATCTCATGTAGATAGGGTGGTAAAGAAAACTTTTGGTGTGCTGGCATTTATAAATCAGAGCATTGAGTATAGAAGTTGGGATGTAATGTTAAAATTGTACAAGGCATTGGTGAGGCCAATTCTGGAGTATGGGGTACAATTTTGGTCGCCAAATTATAGGAAAGATGTCAACAAAATAGAGAGAGTACAGAGGAGATTTACTAGAATGTTGCCTGGGTTTCAGCACCTAAGTTACAGAGAAAGGTTGAACAAGTTAGGTCTTTATTCTTTGGAACGCAGAAGGTTAAGGGGGGACTTGATAGAGGTCTTTAAAATGATGAGAGGGATAGACAGAGTTGACGTGGATAAGCTTTTTCCATTGAGAGTAGGGAAGATTCAAACAAGAGGACATGATTTGAGAATTAAGGGACAAAAGTTTAGGGGTAACATGAGGGGGAACTTCTTTACTCAGAGAGTGGTAGCTGTGTGGAATGAGCTTCCAGTGAAGGTGGTGGCGGCAGGTTCGATTTTATCATTTAAAAATAAATTGGATAGGTATATGGACGGGAAAGGAATGGAGGGTTATGGTCTGAGTGCAGGTAGATGGGACTAGGTGAGAGTAAGTGTTCGGCACGGACTAGAGGGGCCGGGATGGCCTGTTTCCGTGCTGTAATTGTTATATGGTTATATGGTTATATGGTTATATGGTTACATGGTTATATGGTTATATGGTTATATGGTTATATGGTTACATGGTTATATGGTTATATGGTTACATGGTTATATGGTTACATGGTTATATGGTTATATGGTTATATGGTTATATGGTTACATGGTTATATGGTTACATGGTTACATGGTTACATGGTTACATGGTTATATGGTTATATGGTTATATGGTTACATGGTTATATGGTTATATGGTTATATGGTTATATGGTTATATGGTTACATGGTTATATGGTTATATGGTTATATGGTTATATGGTTATATGGTTATATGGTTACATGGTTATATGGTTATATGGTTATATGGTTACATGGTTACATGGTTATATGGTTATATGGTTATATGGTTACATGGTTATATGGTTATATGGTTGTATGGTTACATGGTTACATGGTTACATGGTTACATGGTTACATGGTTATATGGTTATATGGTTACATGGTTATATGGTTATATGGTTATATGGTTACATGGTTACATGGTTACATGGTTACATGGTTACATGGTTACATGGTTATATGGTTATATGGTTACATGGTTATATGGTTATATGGTTATATGGTTATATGGTTACATGGTTACATGGTTACATGGTTACATGGTTACATGGTTATATGGTTATATGGTTACATGGTTATATGGTTATATGGTTATATGGTTATATGGTTACATGGTTATATGGTTATATGGTTATATGGTTACATGGTTATATGGTTATATGGTTATATGGTTATATGGTTACATGGTTATATGGTTACATGGTTATATGGTTATATGGTTATATGGTTACATGGTTATATGGTTATATGGTTATATGGTTATATGGTTATATGGTTACATGGTTACATGGTTATATGGTTATATGGTTATATGGTTATATGGTTATATGGTTATATGGTTATGACAGAGGTGATTGCAATGCAATTTTCTGAGAATTCACGAGGTCCAGACACAAGACATGGAGAAATTGAAATATGATGTACTAGGCCATAGTTTAATTTAATTTAGTTTAGTTTATTGTCATGTGTATCGAGGTACAGTGAAAAGCTTTAGATGCGTGCTAACCAGTCAGCGGTAAGACAATATGTGATTAGAATTGAGCCATCCACAGTGTACAGATGCATGATAAAGGGGATAATGTTTAGTGCAAGGTAAAGTCTAGTAAAGTCCGATTAAAGATAGACCGAGTGTCTCAAATTAGGTACATAGTAGCTCAGGACCACTCTCTAGTTGTTGATAGGATGGTTCAGTTGCCTGATAACAGCTGGGAATAGGATTGTCCCTGACGTCCCTGAATCTGGAGGTGTGCATTTTCACACTTCAGTACCTCTTGCCTGATGGGAGAAGAGAGAAAATAAATGAACCAGGGTGGGGCCACACACAAACTGGAGGAACACCTTGGGTAGCTTTCAACCCAATGGTATGAACAATGAATTCTCCAAATATAGGTATCCAGATAAACCTCCTCCCTCTCCTCTCTTCCCCCATATAACCACTCCCCTCCCTTCTTTACACCCTGTGCCCCACTTGGACTCGCATGTATTTCTTCCCTCCCCCCCTCCTTCCACCGACATTCCTTCCTCTAGCTTCACAAGTCGCAACTCTTCAATCCTTTTGTCATTTCATCGCTTAATTTTCATCGCTGGCCTTTGTCCAATCACCTGCCCATCAAATAACCTTCCTCACCTGTATCAATCTATTACCTGCTAGGATTTGTCCTGCCCCTCCTCTCAGCCCCCCCCCCCACATTCTACAATCAGATGTAAGAGGTTGTCTCGACCGGAAAAGTCACCTCATCATGTTCTCCCGAGATGCTACCTGACCCGCTGAGTTACTCCAGCATTTTGCATCAGTTCTTTTTGTAAAAGTGAGACTTTATGCTGGAATTGCAATAGATGGCTGTTCATAGATTATCAAGAGACCATACAAGAAAACAAATTAAAGGTCAGCTTTTTAAAAAAGCACTCAAAGCTAATGCCTGTGAGGAATTCTGTATTGTAGCAGAATCCATAAAAAGCAGACACAGAGTGCTGGAGTACCTCAGCGGGTCAGGAAGCATCTCTGGAGAACATCGATAGGTGCTGGTACACAAAATTGCTGGGGAAACTCAGCGGGTGCAGCAGCATCTATGGAGCGAAGGAAATAGGCGACGTTTCGGGCCGAAACCCTTGATAGGTGCTGGAACCCTTCTTCAGACTGATTGTGGTGGGAGAGGAGAGGGAAATCCTCCCCACATCCTCCCAGGGTCCCGACACAAAATGTCACGTATCCATGTTCTCCAGCGATTGACACAAAATGCTGGAGTAACTCAGTGGAACAGGCAACATCTCTGGATAGAAGGAATGCGTGGCATTTCGTGTCGAGACCCTTTCTTTAGACTGAGAGTCAAGGGAGAGGGAGACATAGAGATAAGGAAGTGTAAGGTGCGAAAACGAGACATCAAAAGAGATGTGGATCAAGGAAAATGTAGAATAGATCATTGTTAGCTAGGAGAAGGTGACAACGAAGCAAACAGAGATAACAATGTAATCAGAGGGACAGTCAGACGGGTCGGAGAATTAGAAAGGGGATGTTGCCTGACACATTGAATTATTCCAGCATTTGTGTCTTTTTTTGTAAGCCAGCATCTGCTGTTCCTTGTTTCAATACTACTTGAATTCAGTTGTTTAGAATGAAATTTGGGAAGTGATTTGAGAAATAAGTGTTCCAGCAATGGCACAGGTGTAATTTTCCAAATGGCTTGTTCTGTGCTGTGATTTCTAATCATTCCATAATATACCATTCTGCCAACTGTACGGAGTTTCACTAATCTTGGTTTAGTTTAGAGATGCAATGCATAAACAAGACCTTCGGCCCACCGAGCCCACACCGACCAGCGATCCCCTTACACTACAAACTAGAGACAATCTACAATTTTACCGAAGCCAATTAACCTGCAAACCTGCCCGTCTTTGGAGTGTGGGAGGAAACTGGAGCACCTGGAGAAAACCCACGCAGGTCATGGGGAGAAGGTACAAACACTGTACAGACAGCACCCAAGGTCAGCATGAAACCAGGGGCTCCAGTGCTGTAAGGCAGTAGCTCTACCGCTGTGCCACTGTGTCACCCTTAAATATGTTAGAGTGAGTTGCAATAGCAGCTGTATGAGTTTGTGGTAGCATTATTGTCAGTTTCAAATGAAAATATGTTTTCTTTGCAATGCCACAGAATGCCAATATCATAATGCATTGAATACACATTTCTCTGATCGCAGGTACTGTTTAGCATGAATAAATTTAATGTAGGAGCAAGGAACTTTCATAACAAGAGGATTTCAGTATAGGAGTAAAGAGATTCTTCTGCAGTTGTATAGGGCTCTGGTGAGACCACATCTGGAGTATTGTGTACAGTTTTGGTCTCCTAATTTGAGGAAGGACATCCTTGTGATTGAGGCAGTGCAGCGTAGGTTCACGAGATTGATCCCTGGGATGGCGGGACTGTCATATGAGGAAAGATTGAAAAGACTAGGCTTGTATTCACTGGAATTTAGAAGGATGTATCTTATAGAAACATATAAAATTATAAAAGGACTGGACAAGCTAGATGCAGGAAAAATGTTCCCAATGTTGGGCGAGTCCAGAACCAGGGGCCACAGTCTTAGAATAATGGGGAGGTCATTTAAGACTGAGGTGAGAAAAAACTTTTTCTCCCAGAGAGTTGTGAATTTATGGAATTCCCTGCCACAGAGGGCAGTGGAGGCCAAATCACTGGATGGATTTAAGAGAGAGTTAGATAGAACTCTAGGGGCTAGTGGAGTCAAGGGATATGGGGCGAAGGCAGGCACGGGTTATTGATAGGGGACAATCAGCCATGATCACAATGAATGGCGGTGCTGGCTCGAAGGGCCGAATGGCCTCCACCTGCACCTATTTTCTATGTTTCTATGTTTCTAAGTAACTGGTGATGCCGGGTTACAAAAAATAACACAGAGTGCTGGAGTAACTCAATGGGTCAAGCAGCATCTCTGGAGAACATGGATAGGTGATGTTTCAGTTTGGGACCTTTCTTCATACTGATGAGTTTTGAGATACTGAGTGGAAACAGGCCCTTTGGCCTAACGAGTCCAAGTTGACCATACTTTTAGTTTTATGTCATTCCACCTTTACATCATACACGCTCGGGGCAATTTGTAATCGATTAACCTACTTCTTTGCAATACAATTCAATTTATTGTCATTTGGACCCCTTGAGGTCCAAACGAAATGTCGTTTCTGCAGCCATACATTACAAACAAATAGACCCAAGACACAACATAATTTACATAAACATCCATCACATTGCTGTGATGGAAGGCCAAAAAAACTTATCTCTCCACTGCACTCTCCCCCCCGATGTCAGAGTCAAAGTCAAAGTCAAAGCCCCCGGCGGGCGATGGCGAATTGTCCCGCAGCCATTAAAGCCACGCCGGGTGATGCAAGGTCGCACACCGGGTCTTGGTGTTAGAGGGAATCGAGAACCAGAGGGCTTAGGTTTAAAGTGAAGGGGAAAAGATTTTATAGGAATCTTCTTATAGGAAGAGGGGTAACTTTTTCACGCAAAGGATGGTGGGTATATGGAATGAGCTGCCGGAGGAGGTAGTTGAGGTTGGGAATATTGCACCGTTTAAGAAGCAGTTTGACAGGTACATGGATAGGGCAGGATTAGAGGCAAATGCAGGCAAATGGGGCTAGTGTAGATGGGACATGTTGGTTGGCGTGGGCAAGTTGGGCCAAAGGGCCTGTCATTCTATATTATTTTGATTTGATTATCAAGGTGATGATTTGACCTTTGTTGTGGTAATTAAGCTTCTCTTCACAGAGATAAATATTTACATTCAAGCATTGAACCATATTCATGTTTAATAAAAGCTAGAAGTGTCTGAGAAGATCATCAAAGACCCCTCCCACCTTAACCATGGACTGTTTGCCCTCCTCCCATCAGGGAGGCGGTACAGGAGCCTCAGGTCTCGTACTAGTAGGATGAGGAACAGCTTCTACAACAACACTATCAAATTGCTGAACTCGGAGTCCCGCCGATAGATTTCTCCAGTCTCTCCGTCCACATTGTTTGATTATTCTGTATTTTTATTTCTATATTGCACTATTACTACGGACTGACGCTAAACTGCATTTCGTTGTACCCATACTTGTATCTGTGCAATGACATTAAAGTTGAATTGAATTGAATTGAATTGAATTGAAGATTATTGTGATAAGCCTGCATGGTCCACTGAATCTTTGAGAAAAACAGGAAAAAAACACAAAGGTCGTAGGGATATTTTGAAGGCAAAATAGGGCTGACATTTGTTTCTATGTTTCTATGACACTGAAAACCTGATGAAAAATAGAAAATGTGGGAATACTCAAGAGGGCAGGCAGTGATGGGGAGTGAGAAATAAGATCATGTGGCAGGTTGATGATCTTTTTAGATTCGTTTAGCTTAGTTTACTTTAGAGATACAACACGGAAACAGGTAATTTCAACGTACCGAGTCCGCACCGACCACCAATACACGCACACTAACACTATCCCACACACACTAGCAACAATTTACATTCATACCAAACCAATTAACCTACAAACCAGTATGTATTTGGAGTGTGGGAAGAAACCGTAGATCTCGGAGAAAACCCACGCGGTCTTGGGGAGAACCTACAAACGCCGTACAAACAGGGACGGAAATCACTATCAAAACATGGGGCGGGGGGGCACAATTTCTTGGCGGCCGTGCACACACACGAGGCTTCGGCCGAGGGCCCTGTGGATTGTAACATGGGGAGCTGCCCTGGTTGGTGACCGACTCCGAACTCCAGCAACAGCAGCTTCATCAGCCCCGAATTGTGGGCCTTGAATCGGCCCGTTCGCGGGGTCTTTCGTAAGCCCGTTCACGGTGTCTTTCATCGGTCGGCGGAGGCATCAACATCGGGAGCCTCGATCGCCTCGATGCAAGAGTTTGATTTTAAGCCGCGCCGGGCGCTGAAAGGCCCCGCAAACAGGTTGATTCAGCCCTTAGAACGCATCTGATAAAGTCTGGAATACAAAACATGGGGGGATTGTCCCCCACTTCTCGAAGTGTCCCCCCGCACCCCCCCCCCCAGGATTTCCGCCCATACATACAACCAGCACCCGTAGTCGGGATTGAATCCGTGTCTCAGGTGCTGTGCCGCTTTGTAGAAACAAGGAACTGCAGATACCGATTTACACAAAAGGACACAAAATGCTGGAGTAACTCAGCGGCTCAGGCAGCATCTCTGGAGAACATGGATAGTAGGCTGTGGGCCGAGGTGCTTTTTGTTTAAGCTCGTGACCCAAATCACGTAACTACCTGAATTTTTAACATATTGTGTAAAAATATTATAGAAATCATACCTGAAACTCATCAAGAACAAAACCTGCACATATTTTAAAAATGTGAGAAAAACCTCAAATTTTCTGAGTAGTAATTGTCCAATCAATGCACGTTTGACATTGTGTCGGACGTCAATTGACCAATCACATGCTTTGTTTCATGGTAGCTAGGCAGCGAGCACTCTGGAATCATAACAATAGCACGGTTTCGAAGGAATAAAGGTAATGCTAACCTTGCTGATAATTTTGTTTGCCAATTGATTTATCTTTGTAAAGTTATGATGTGAACTGTTAATTAAAAATCTATATACTAATAAAACTCTCATCTTGTCCTCCTCCGGTTTGCGTTGTTTTTCAATTTGCGCAAAAACGATCCCCCATAGCACTACGTTTTTTTGCCACCTTACTCGCCATTCTTCTGTGCTGCAAGTGCATCAAGTTATATTCCGATTGGTGAAATATTACAAAAGTTATTGGTCTGTTATTCGCCGGAACGGTGACGCCCCTTCCAGCATCCGCTGTCAATCACCGGCGGCGAGAATAAAGCTGAAGGAGCAGAGTGCGGGCGGGGGCTGCTGAGTTCACGGGCGGGGGCTGCTGTGTTCACGGGCGGGGGCTGCTGTGGGCTGCTGAGTGCGGGGGCTGCTGTGTTCACGGGCGGGGGCTGCTGTGTTCGCAGGAGGGGGCGGCGACGACAACGAGGAGCCGGGTGCCGATGAGTGCAACCGGGGCTGGGAGCCACTGAGTGCGACAGGCGCCGGGTTCTGGAGCCAATTAGTGAGTCCGGAGCGGGGACCTGGATCCGGTGAGATGCGGTCGGAGCTGGAGCCGCTGATCCCACACACCTCCTCCCACATACATACCTTCACCAACCTCCACAACCCCCAGCCCCCCACACACACATCCCCTCCCCCACACAACCCCTCCCCCACACACGCCCCTAACCCACACACACACCCTCCCCCACACACACATCCCCTCCCCCACACACCCCCTCCCCCCCACACACCCACCC